>NC_142285.1:11167161-11461528 GCF_965620075.1 Prunus avium | reverse complement strand
CTACAGATATGATGCTCACTATAGAATGACTCGAGGATACTAACATACAAATAATTGTTTGCTACCAGCTTTCTAGGGCTAATGGTTGTTATAATTTTAAAAAAAAGCTACAGAAAAGTTAATCCAAAGGGTGTAAATATCATATCATTACATTCAAAAGGGTATATATATTATATAACAGTGTCGAAGGTTAGCAAAAGGGGTGGTAATCTAAAGGGTGTCATCCATCAGAATCACAACAATCACCATGCTGCAGCAGCTAATTTCTCAAAATCACAATGGATGCTCTGAATGCCTTCAGTGATAGCATTTGCTTCTGATTGCAGCTTGCTAATTTCAGAACCTTTGGCCACATTGATTGACATCAGTGTTGCCCCTTTTTCCTTCAAGTCCTTAATCTTCTTATCAATCCGACTGATGGTTTCATTGTTTCTGGTTCTGTCCAGAGTACACTCTGTGATCTGAATGTCAACTTCTTTTAATTGGTTATGAAGCTGCCCCAACTTAACTTTCATTTCAACCAACTTCTTCAGACGATGCCGTACTGCCGTTACATCAAATCCCAACATTTCCAAGTCAACAAGTGCCTCCAAATTGCTATCAAATATGTCTCTAGGATCGCCAACTTGAAACTTGGAAGTCTTCTCCACCAAAGAGGCAAAGGTTATCATATTTCCAAGGGCGGATCCTTCACGACAAACTGCTTTACACTTCACCAGAGGATGAAAATGTGGCTTTTGCGGAAATCTTTTGAATACTTCCATGGATTCAATACTTTCCCAAAATGGAGAACTTCTCACAAAAGGCGAACGTGGACTGTCTTGTTGCTCAACTTGTGTTCCTCTAACCTCATTTTGTTGGTTGGCGGTCCTAGTAGTGTTACCTGGAGAACACAATCTTGATATTAGTCAAACTAATGACACCCAAAGGAATCCATTGAAAATTTTCACAATAGCTTACTTGAGCACTCTATGGCTTTTACAGAATGCATTTCATCGATGCACAGTGATAAAGGTTGATCATGGGCAGATGCCGTTGTCAAGTAATCCATTGAAGAATCCACAATTTTTGTCTCTCTCATGGCTTCTTCAGAACCTGCAAATTTAAGAAAGACATGAAATTTTAGACAACACAAGATAAAAATGAATAGGATAAGCAAGTACTTCCAAAGGGGAAAAAACAATAAAGGAAAAGCATATCAGTATCATGTTAAGCTAACATTGTTTTTGGTCTAGCAACATTTTGAATACATCCATGGTTTCAATTTTTTCCCCAACTGGAGAACTTTTCAGAAAAGACAAAGTGGATTGTCTTGTAGACATTAGAACAATATTAAGGGATTTAAATGTAGCTCCCTCACACGTGATTCAGTTGCAGAAAGCACACTCAGTATTACCAAAGGTCAGTGTATTTCTTGAATTGCGAAATCATTGTTTCTTAATTACGTTTCACTCCCTGTATTTATTGACTCTTCCAATTTCATTTTCCTAATCACTCATCCAAATGTTGTACTTGACTCGTATCTTTTTCACAGCATAAAATTATAGAATACTAAAGAAAAAGCATATCAGTCATGGGGAGCATTCAAATTAAATTGCACACTAGTTCCTGTAATTTTTTTTACATAAACTAAAGGTTTTTCCAGGTTGTGATGTACCATACCATTATCATTGACAACTTGTGTCTTAATCAATTCAACTTGACCAACAACTCCAGTTCCATTGTGCTTCTCATCTGCAAAAAACAGAACTTATTCAGGCCACAAGTCTTCTATTCCATTGTGCTTAATTCAGGTTGTTAGCTACTCATGCATGTCAAATCCCACATTGTTATTACAGGCAATTCAAATATATCATTCGTATCATCCGCAGCAAAAAATCCAACGCCATTATGTTCCTCAATCACACATGCTGGTATACACTGGATTTTGTAAATATACATATCTAACGAGAATTGTGTTGCTCTGATACATTATGCATACCTGTTGCTGGATCTTTTGAGTGTTCAATAAGATATTCAGGCAGTTTTCCCTTCCCTTCAATTTCACTGCTCACTCCATCTTCATTCTGCTCAACCTCCTGCATGAATTAATAAGAAATATCATCATCAATGAAATTGTGTTAGAGGGAAATAAATATCAATAGGATGTACTTATTCCAGAGATTAAGTAAAGCCAAATACGTTTTTTGAATTAATTATAGATAAAATTAAAATGAAATATTATAGTTTTATATTAATAATTGTCTTCATAAAAACAAATCCTCTAGTAAGGTCAATATTAAATATTTGTAGAATTATTGGCATTTTCCATTTTAGTCCTTCCCTTCACTTATACACCACCCTCTGAGGTAAAATTAAGCTCTCCTGTTTTTTGCAACAATATTTCTAACTTTTTCTTAATACATAAGATTAATGTAGACTGCAGTTTTGATACATTGAGAGATATAGAAGAAGCATAGCATACAGGCTTTAGATATACCTCCATGGGCAGCAGACATGATGTGTCAGCATGAGATCCCCCTGTTAGTTCAAAATCTGACCGTATACCCAAAGATTCAACGTTGTCTCGTCCATACTCATCTTCAACATCTTCTTCATCTGCCTTTTTTATTTTACTGCCCCCCTTGACTGCAAATAATTATACATGTTAATATAGAAAAAATATCATGTAATGATACTCAGCGTGGATATATGTCTCTGACTATTGATTTTTTCACCAGGCAATTTCAGTGGCCTGCCCCTCCCCTCATATCTCACTCTTGGCCAAGGGATATCAACTTCAGAATTTTGTGGTTTACCTTTTCGTTTATAAAAAATTATTGTTTGATTGTCCAGTCCTCCAACCTGCTGTTGCTTAGTCTTCTGCAATAGGAATAAAATGCATTCTAATCAGGACCATCAGGTGTCAGAAGAAACAAACCCAGAGGTAAAAATAATGCATCTCTTTTTTCTTTTTCTTTTTTGTATATATCACTTCTTACATTCAAGTGGCAGTCTTCAGATGCTATCAACTTATAAAATTCATATAATGAGGGCAACTTAATGAGGTTTTGCAAGGGAAGACTTGACTTATGACTTTGTTTACCCCGAAGGAACACTCAGCAATAGGAGAATATATACCAACAACACATTTTGAGAGTTCACTTACCGCACCATCTCTAACTGGGGCTTCTTTGCATGATGTTTTAACTGGCGTTCTCCTTTGAAATAATTGTGCAAAAGATATGGAATCTTCCGAATGTCCACATATTAACTTCTTGGACAGACCTAAAATGGTTGCATCATCGTTAGGTTTCTGATTAATTTTTAGTTTCTTTTTGGTCTTTCCATAAGGTGATTTATCAATGCAAGGACTCAAGTCCTCCGACTGATTCTTCCATGAAATCCTCGAAGAAGGTGTTTTTTCTACATTATTATCCTTGGTAGCACCTGAACTTTCAAGTGCTGTTGCTAAATCAGAACTACTGAAACTCTCACATGCTAGCTTTGATCGTACTTCATAGTCCCTACTAAAGTGACCTTCCTGAAACAAAAGGCCAAAAATTTAGCCACCCACAAATAATTTGAGACTATGCATGCTTCTCAGAATAGAAACTCAAACTTACCTATGATTCAAACATGTTTACCATCATACCCATAAAGGAACAAGCTGTGACAACCCCCGCCCTTTTCCCATCATAAAACAAGACAAAAATACACATACCTTAAAGTAAGGAACCCAGTTTCCGTTGATCATAGTAATCCATCTTCCATCCGTCCAGTGCATGTGAGGCCTCAAATCTGACTGACTGTATTGCTTCACCTCCTCTGTGAATTTCAAACTGACCATGTACTTTTTTCCTGTAATCACTTTTTTAATCTCTCCGACACACCAACCCATATAACAGAATGCATCCACCTTTTCCACCAACCTAAAATCTCTTTCCACCAACTTTGGAGGCTGAGGCCGAATCTGTTTGCCACCTACGACCACTTTAACATCGCAGTTGTTAGAGCTCTTATATTGAAGCAAGAAAGAGTTGACCCCTAGTTCACCAAGATAAATTGCTGGGAACCAAAAACAGAATAGATGTTCTTTGTTGAGATTCACTTCCACTGCTGTCCCAGGGCTGAAAATTGATCCTGCCATCCTCTTTGAACCATTAGTGAGAAATATCAGTTTTCTTTTTATTAGAAACACAGCATATAGAAATTTCTAATTTCTATCATCCCTCAAAAGTAGGAATCCAGATATATGGCAAATGAGATAAATGAATGAACTGAAAAGGCATGAACTTGCAAACATATAAGTAAAGACCTCAATAAATCCAAACTTAAAACTCCATAAAATCACAAGTTCCTAACAAACACCACAATATCAGAGAAGTCCCCAAAAAAAATTAGAAAGCACAAACAAACCTGAAATCAAGCACTGACCAAGGACAACAAGCAATAAAAATAACAACTTTGGTTGATAATTCAGGAAAATCAATAGAATAGTCAAGAGAACCAATGATACTCATGACAACCGGTATTAAAGAAAACATGAACACAGATAAACTGCTCTTAAAAAGTGCAACAACATAAAAAGATTATCTTTTTAGGAAAAATATAAATCTTTTTAAGGAAAAAAAGAAGAATCTAAAAGCAGAACAACAAAGGCAAGGCCAATGTACAAAAAACAACCTGCATGTTCTTAAATCATGAAAACCCATGGTAGAAAGCTCCAAAACAATTCATTGATAAACAAAAGAAAGCTCATGCAAGCATAAACCAAGTGCAAATCCTATATTAAAAAGACAAACCCACATGCATTATTAAAATGTAGAACTAATACCTTCTTCCGGGCACGAACCCATATGCCGTTCTGCAAATCCCAATGAGGCCGCAGCTCAGAGCGCCTTAACTCAAGCAGATCAGGTGGGCATTTGAAACCCACCGTATACTTGTCATCCTCAAACCTCATCACAACCCCCACCCACCAAGCATCAAGGTAAGAGGCGTCTACGACGTCGGCTGGCTCCAAGGGCTGGTCAGGATTGTCAGGAGGCGGCACTGGCCGGATGGAGCGCACGTCAACGAGCTCAGTGAGTGGCTTGTTTGGGTCATCGTCAGAGACCATATTCTCGTACTGCACCAGAGCGTTGCTTGAGTTGCTAAGGCTCTTCCTTTTCTTCTTCCGTGAGAGATCTGAGGGTTGAGGGTCATGGATTATGGCTGGGAACCATGCACCTCTGTAACCCTCTTCGTTGCTGCGAACTTCCACCTTTGAATCCTTGCTCAAATGCGCTTGGCTCCGCTTCACCACCATTTTCTTACTTGTTTTCTAGAGATTTTCTTACTTGCTTTCTCTCGCTTTCTCCAGAGAGAAAAACAGTACTATATTTAGTAACAGAGCGGTCAAGGTCAAGTTTTGGGTGAAAAAGTACAGGAATTTTTTTGTCCGTCCAGGACTCTCAAATTGTACATCTCTGGTGACACGACTCATCCTAAAATTTGAAGGATTTGTCGTGTAAAACAAGTTTTGTTCGAAACGACTGGCGTTTGTCCCACTGGGAGTTAATTGGATTGGATGTTTTGGTTATCCCTCGACCCAAAGTACTGGTGTGGTTTTGTTGGCCTTCGGCCCACCTTTATATCAAAGAAAAGATTTGAATACCATGAAGAGATATTAGGCTCTCTGAACACGCTTTCGCGCCTGCGATGGGCCTCTTAAAAAAATATATATATTATTTTAGAATTAAAAAAGATAATGGGTAGTTGTGTTCCATAAAAATAGGCCATTATCTGATTTTTCTTTTAATTTTATTTTTTTTTAAATATGAAAAAGTGTGAATTTACCATATTATCCTCATTTAATTAATAATTTCAATTCTTAATGTTTGCATTAACCAAGAGCATTTTCTGGTATTTTGAATGTTTCACCATTTTCTGCCTTTTACTTTATATATATAGATTTTGTCATATACCAATTCTTAACACTAATAATATAAATAAGGCTTAATTGCTACAGTGCACCCTGAAACATTGGTCAATTCTTACTTTACCCCCTTAAAGTTAAAGTGACCCACTTTGCCCTTGACCGATATTTTGTGTATCACTTTTCTCCTCACCGTCAAGTCTGATAAAAATTCTGTTAAAAAAGCTGATGTGGCACCAATAGGACCCACTATTTGACTAAACTAAGTGCCATGTGTGAAGAAAAAAAATTAAAATTAAAAATTGTCTTTTAAAAATTATGGATTTAGGGCTTTGACCTCACCCATCCCCCACCAATATTCCTTCTCTAAATAAATTAGTTGGATATCTATATATATAAAGCAAAAGGTAGAGAATTGTGAAACATTCAAAATACCAGAAAATGCCCTTGGTTAATTCAAACATCAAGAATTGAAATTATTAATTAAATTAGGATAATATGGTAAATTCACATTTTGTTCATGTTAAAAGAAAATAAAAATAAAAACAAAAACAGATAATAGGTCATACTTTTATGGAACATAACTACCCATGTTATCTTTTCTTAATTCTAAAAATAAAATAAAAAATAAAAAAGAAAACCAATTGGCACATGCTTTAGGGGCTAGTGAATATTTAAATATAAGAAATTTTAAAAAATAAAAAATAAAAAGCCCATCATCCCCAAGCCCCCTTCCCAGATTTCTTCTCCCTCTCTCTCTCTCTCTCTCTCTCTCTCTCTCTCTCTCCCCTCTGTATTTTCTTCTCCCCAACACAGATTGCTTTTTCTTTAAAATCCATATGGAATTGGGCGAGGAACCCTCTTCTACTCATTCATGGGCTAGGCTACTCAAGAGTTGTTGACTCTAATATTGATTCTCAAAGTGGGCATCCTCCAGTTGGGTCTCTAGTCTTTCTCATGTATTCACTTTCACTTTCAGCAAAGAGGTTTCAAGGAATCAAAGGAGCCATCCATGGCCTACCCCCAGCATTAGTGGCAACCTAGGCCCCACCCCCATGCTCCACTCTCACCCCCAGCTGAACCCAACCCACCCCTCTCTCTGCAAATTCAAAAACCAGCAAATTGAAAGAAAAAAAAATTCATTGTTTTTCTTGTTTTGTACTCGAAGGTCTGCAACCAAATTTGATGGCTTCCGAATTTAGCGAGATGGAGATGGTGGGTTGTAGCTGCTGGAGGTGTAGATTAGGCTCTTGGCATGCACATAAAGATTAATTGAATCTTTGTTTTGTCTTGCTAAAAGTGGAAGATGTTGGATTGAGGTAGAGATGTGGCAAAGGTTGAGGTTGGTGGGATAAAGAATTAAGCACAGAATTTCAGGGGTAGAACTTGGATCTGCGAGAGAGGAAGAAAGAGGAGCAGTCGTTGTGATTGTGGTGATGGCGACTGGGAAGGGATAATGGGGTTGGAGGAGGGGAATTGGGGATTTTTTTTGTTTTAAAGTATTATTTTTATTTTTAATAGTTAAATTAAGAATTTTAAAAGGCAAATTTTAATTTTAATTTTTTTTCTTCACACATGGCACTTAGTTTAGCCAAATGTTGGGTCCCATTGGTGCCATATCAGATTTTTTAACGGAATTTTTAACAGACTTGACGGTAAGGGAGAAAGTGAGACACAAAACATCGGTCAAGGGGGCAAAGTGGGTCACTTTAACTTTAAGGGGGTAAAGTGAAAATTGACCAATGTTTTAGGGGACACTGTAGCACTTAAGCTTATAAATAAACCCTACACCATTTACTTTATATAAACAAACCCAAAAAATGACAGCTAACCCTATTCAATTTAATTTTGATTATTAAATTACTTTGATGCCCTATTGAGTGTTTTAGGCTTTTTTATGAGATTTTGGGGTTGAGTTTGTTTTAAGAAATGAATGACAATTTTGTAATTTAAAAGAAGTTAAAAGCTTTTTTGTTATGTTGTAAATGGACTTTGGGTGTATTTCTAAAGTCCATTTGGTTTTTTAAAAATTTGAGCTCCTGTATTGGGTATAATAGTGAATCTCCCTAATATTAAAGCTTGCTTCTATTGTTGTTGATTTATCTATTAGACAAATGATTTCCCAAAATTAATTGGGATTAGCAAATGATTGATTTGTTCATTTTCAGTTGTTAAATGACACTGGACCATCCAAACACTTGTGCTTATTTTATTCCTTTTGGTATAAACATTTGCCCCCAATTATTTGGGCCCATTTAGAGTAAGGGTGGGCATGAATCCGGCTGAATTGATGAAATCGGTTGAATCAAACTGTAATTATCAGTCTGGTTTGGTTTTGACTAAGAAAAATCGGTTTAAAAATTTAACAAGACTGTATGTGGTTTGGTTTTGAACTTTTGTAAACCGGCCTAAACCAAGTAGGATCGTTTATGTGTATATTTATTTATTTATATTATATTTTACATGTGTAATATTGTAATTAGGTAATATCTATATATGGATATTTGAATTGAGCTATATTAATTATTGAAATTTGAAGTTTTATGGCATCTTGAGCTAAGGATGGTTTCATACTCTAGAAAATTATTTAAGTATGGAGCAAGTTGTGAATTTGTTGGTTGTAATTGGGTTAACAATGTTGAAAAAATGCAAAAGGAAAGAGAATTGGGCTTAGGCCCAAACCGGTTGAATCGAACCAAACCGAAGCATCTTAAATTGGTTTGGTTTGGTTCAGTTTTTTTTTACGACTTTTGTCAAAACTGAACCAAACCAAACTGTTATATTGTAATTAGTTCGGCATAATTTTGAGGTAAAACCAATCTAATCCGGATTGTGCCCACCCCTAATTTAGAGACAACGAAATGAATCAAATAATGAATCAAGCTCAAAACGCCAAAAGCAATTGAGCAGCACTCAAAGGCTTAGCATTTACTGTGTCCCAAACTTTGCTATCTTCATTTTCGCCTGCTCATCTTAGCCATAGCTTGCATGATGGAGTTACCTCAACTCATTGCTGCTCCAGAATTTGTGTAATGCCTCAAATGATTTAGGGAAAAAAGATTTGTGTAATGCCTCAAATGATTTAGGGAAAAAGTTACTTTTAGTCCCTATAGTTTGATTCTATCGCAAATCAAGGATACAACCAAATTTCCATCCAATTTCATCCAAAATTATGTCCAAAATACCTCTCCATATAAGAGACAAGTATTTATTCTGTCAACAAATTGGACGAAAATTTGGATGTGTTCTTAAATTCCAATAAAATCAAACTATATGAGTCAAATTGGCAGAACTAAACTAAAAGGACGAAAGTGAAAATTTCGCCAAATTACAAGGAACGAAAAATGACTTTTGCCAATGATTTATGGTGCTGATTTTCCTTTTTTCTTTTGTTGTTGTTGTTATATTCATAAACCAAAAGTCGTTTTGAGAGGTGATGGAGTTCAAATCCTGAGGTCTTCAAAATTGCTTGTAATTTCTAATTTATTTCTTGTAGTTGTATTGTTCTACATGCATAAGAATTCTATATCTTGTTTATGTGGTTTGATCGGTGCATATTTATTTATCATTTTGTACCCTTCTAACTTATGATTTGATTATGTTTTTGAGTTAAACTTGTGCTTTTAATAAATTTTGTGTTTGTTTCAGTGTAATAAGCTTGAGACTCATTAAATGCATTTTGGAGACAAGTTAACTCAAAATTTTGTGTTTGTTTCGGTGTCTGTAGATCAGTCAACTTCACAAATTGGATTGTACTTGCTCAAGAAGAACCAGATGATGATCCATATATCATTGGAAAGATACGGAAGTCTAGTTTTTGAAGAATTTTACGGTTCATAATTCCGAGTCTTCTAGAGGAAGTTATGCAAGTTTTGGCAGCTTAAGGTCAAATTCGGCAGCATCTGCGTTATTGGGCCAAAAATGACATTTGAAGGTCTTTCCGATTTTTTCTTGAGTTGGGCTGCATATTCTTGGAAAGATAATTCAAAGGGTTTGAAGATCCAGATTTTTCCAGATTTTTTTGGAGGGAAGATCAAGCCCAAAACAAGCCCACAAGCTGACTGCAATGCATTGTCAATTCCAGTATATTTTCAGCAGTCAACTTGCAAGGCCCAAAACGTACACTTGTACTGCTCATATGGGAATACATTCTTCATACAAGTTGTTCCAATGGGTGTCTATTATGACATATCCAAATTTGAGCCCCATTGGATACATAAGCCTGGTTCAGAAGAATCGTTTTTTCTAGCAACCAAAAGAAAACCCACATGGGTTGGCAGCAAAAGGCAACCACAATTGAACACTTTTGAACACCCATGTGAAGAAAGCTTGAGGTGCAGCAAAAGAAGTATGAGATGAAATTGATTCCAACCACACTAACATAGACAAGATGAAGTGGGAGTTATGGATTGTATTAAAAGAGGAATGGTGGTGTTGGAATTCATCATGATGTTCCTCCCTCTTAGCCCTATAAATAGAAGAATTCTTCAAGCTTCAAACACATCCCCAAAGGGGGGAGCTCTCAAACACTTCTCTAGAGCTCCCCTCCCTTCTCTCCCTCAAATTCTCTTAGTTTCTCTGTCTAGTTTTCAATTTGTGTAATGAAATCTTTGTGCTGAAATTCTTCTTAAGTTTTTCTTAGTTCCACTTTACTTTTCATTGTTATATAAATTCTTTTCTTTAGTTTCAAGTTTGATTAGTTTCCAAGTTTCAATTATGGTTTTTGTTCTTATTCATTATGCTAATAAGTTATTATGCTAGTTTGAATGATTGATCACCATTTAGGCTTGCATGTTAGCTATCTTGGTTTGAATTAAGAGTAGACACCATGCTTTAATTCGAATTGAACTATGAATAGGAAGAGTATGTATGGACATTCGATAACAGGGATTAGATACATACTTGGTTGTTTAAAATGTTCTTCTATGCTTAATGGATTCCTAATGCTTAGTTTAGGTTAGACAACAGATGATCAAATTAGGGAATTAGGAATACAAGATTAGGACCAGACACCATGGCTTAATCATACTTTAGCTAGAATCAATCCGTTGATCTAATTGAACTTGGGAACTTATCTTCTTGAGTTATTTTCTTTTCTTTCTTTCTTGTTTTATTTATTTTCTTTCTTGTTTTTCTGTTTTGTGTAGGAAAACTGAATTGAATTATTCAATCACCAATCCCTGTGGAATCGACCTCGCACTTACATATGCTATACTACCGAACGGCTCATGCACTTGCGAGTATCACAAGTTGAGGATGCAGCTGAATCCATTTTGGTACAGCTGAATCGACAAACATGGTTCTATCTTATTCTTGCTAATAACTATACCAGGCTGAATCAATTATTGTAAAATTTTTAATAAGTGTTTTTTATGTTCATTTCTATTTTATGCATGTCCAAGTATATCATCTACATATATACTACAAAAATTATTATACTTCTTAAAAAATTTATCCATCTTTCTTTGAAAGATTGACGGTGCATTTTTAAACCTAAAGGCATGACTAGCCATTGAAAATATCATTTTGGACAAGTGAATGTTGTCACTCAATTGATTCTTTTGCTCATTTAATCTTCCAAAATCATGATCAGATTTAGAATCAAATTTACTAAAATTTTTACTATCTTGAATTTTGTTTATGATCTCAACTTTATTTGGTAACTTATATCTATAATCATATTTTCAAATTCTTGCTTATCTTACAAGGGATATATGTTGTCTTAATGGTTAAATCTAGGTTAATAACATCTAATGTTGCTATTATCTTATTCTTGCTCCAATGTAACTGAGGGTCTTCTCCTATATCTTATTTGCATTATTTTTAATGCTGTTGTTTGTCCTAAAGTTGAATATTCATGCTCAAATATCGTATCATCATATTCAAAACTATTTTACTAATATATTTGTCTGTGATGATTTTGTTTTTTTTACTATAGGAATTTTTTTTTTTTTTTCGCAAAGTAAATCCAACCCAATCTATTTTGAAATCCTCGCTCCATCCCTGAAGTAAATTCAACCCAATCCATTTTGAAATATTGGCTCCATCCCTGAATCCACCGCAATCGGTTCAGTTTTATTGCTGGAAGGAGTTTGTTTTTGTAACCTGTTGCAAAAAGCCCCTTTAATCTAATCTTTCCCTTAACAAGATAAGAAAAGTTTGATTTCTGTTATACAAGAAACAAGAAATATGAGTAAAATATCTCTTACACGCCGTTTCACTTGTTAATAAATAACTAATTAAAGCACACGCTTCAGTGTTGTATGAGATAACAGGAATTTAACAAGAAAATCATATGATACATTTTTGTACAATTTGAGGGAGATAAAAATAATCAACTCAAAGAAGGGACTTGTAGCTAAAGTGGTTAGGAGTATCCATCCTTAAACTGAAGTCCAATGTACGATTCGTCTCCCCCAATGTCGCTTGTGTAAAAACTAACCAACTCAGGTAGCATATCTAGTTTATGATTTCTCCCTCTTCTTCCTCGGCTCTCTCAATTCCCCCTTCTTCTTCATCATCTTCATCACCACCATCATCATAATTACAAACATCATTATGATATTCATAATCATTGTTATGAACTATTTCAACCATGGAATTGACACTACCTTTAGAAGCCTCTTTCGCTGCAAGTGAAGACAGTTCTTCAGCCATGTCTTCATTGCACCCACTTTCTTTAACTGCTACCGTAGGAAATTTCAAAGGTTTGTCAGGACAATCTTTGAAGAAAGAGTTTGTCACCATGAACCTAAACACCTGCAGCAGACGGCTTCTATCTCTCTTTATATCTGCACTTAGAAGCTTCTGCAGTAAGGTTGGCTCCCTTTTGCTGAAAGAAGGGTCATTAGATGAATCCTTGTGATGAGATTTTTGCCTCTTGGCAAACCGATCCTTTTTATCATATTTTCCCCTCTTACCAAAATTGTTTGGTAATCTCCCCTTCTTAGTGAAAGACTTATTGTCTTCTCTTCTATGCCCTTGATTTGAATCTTCAAGGTAGTATGATGGTATTTCAGCAACTTCAACTCCCAACTCAGCCTGCTTTGTAAGAATCTCCTTCAGTTGCTGCAACAAAGTTCCTTAACATTTACTGAATGTTGATTGTGTATTTAACTCAAGTGACAAGCTTAGAGACAGACCAGTCAGAAATTAAATTGAAACATTAGAGGTTTTTTGAGCATGTAAGAAAAGAATAAAGAAAAAAACAAAACACATTAAATTTCCTGCACTTGAGTATTGAATGGATTAACTTGGGGCAGGGAGTTCTCATGCCACCTTTAACATAAAAGGGGTTTTCTCCATTTTTATTGTAATGATCACAATGCCCCTCTCCCCCTAGACTATCTACAGTAACCTGCAATCTGGACGTTAGCCAAAGTCTAGGCAAAAGTGTGCACATATTAGGGAAGTATTTAACCAAGAAAGGCAGTCTCGAAGAGCTTTCATGACATAATCTGGATATAAGCCAAATTTCAGGTTTAATGAAATACCCATGATCTATTCGAGTATCAATTAAATTTACGTGACAATGCGTTAGAGACATGCACAAGTGACAAGTTATTACAAGAGGCAAAAACTAAACCAAAACTAGCTCAGTTGGTCCAGGTGTCAATAACTTGAGCAAAAGTATTGCTCAGTCTTGTTCAATGATTATAGTGTACAAACAATCAGAAGAGAGAGAGAGAGAGAGAGAGAGAGAGAGAGAGAGAGAGAGAGAGTTAATAAGCATACCTCTCGTCGCATTTTGGCCTCTCTCTCAATGACCTCTGAGGTTATCAGCTTTTCACGTAGCTTCTGCAAGTGATATTTTAATATCAGGACATCTACATTAGATGGGGAAAGAAAAAGCAGGCACGTCTCAGTCAGCAAACCTTCTCTATGTTGGATTTTGATGGGTAGTGCCTTCTACGTTCTTCACGCCACCGCTGAATCTCTTGTTCAGTATAGGGCAAAGAAAGAGATCTTCTCATTTGAGACAGAAAGAATTCATGTCCATTCGAGAAAAAAGAGTGATGAGATTACATTAAGAAACTGTAGTAACATAAAGAGTGATCATACACAAGGAGGCAAGACGTAAAGATTATGGATGCTGTGAATGTAAAGCTAATTCAGGTCTGTAAATTTTTCCAAATATTCCTATGTAAAGCACAAAAAAAATTTAATTTTCAACTCCTATCAGTGCTCCTTGGAACCAGGCCATCAGTGTCGAAAGCTTTAAAAGTTTTGGAATTCACAGATGACAGAAAGATCAGTCATCTTAACTTACACAGAGGAAGTCTCTTGTTATCTCTATCCTTGAAACAGATCAACTTATTCTTATAGAAACTTTATAACGTCACCATTTTCAGATTATATTAAAACTGATATTTTCAAAGGCTTTGGAATTAAAGTCAAAATATGGTTGTTATTGAAAACATTGGTCAATTTTCAATGCTAATGTTACTGTGCAGCAGGGAGGAAGAACAAGAGTGAGGAAGAATAAGGACCCAGTTAATGCTGTTGATATAGTAATTAGGACTGTCAATTTGGCTGAGCTATTTCAAACCCTAACTTGTTCAGCTTGAACTTTTTAGGTTGACTGTCTTTGAACTTGGAGTGAGCTGATTATGGAAAAAGCTTTTAGGCCTGAAAAATGGAATAACGAATAGATCAGCCCAATCCTAACAGTCCCAACCTATAACTCATGTTTTAAATAAGTTTGAAACTGTTGATTAAAACAAAATCTTCAAACTATTCCATGCTGTCGGTGTCTCAGCCCAAATACAAGTCTACATAACGGGCTGATTTCGGATTGAAGATCAGGTTGGGATGAGCTCAGCCAAAGCACATCGTATCTTGGTGAAGCTCACATGTGCCCTCAGCTCGCCAAATGACAGTCCTACATTGACTACTCAACTACTCAAAGAAGCTATTATATTTCAGACACTGCCATAATCAACTAAGGGCCCGTTTAGTAATACCTTTGTTTTTGGTTTTAGTAAAAGATAGGGAGGAAATGCATGGGAGAAAAGAGGGAGAGGGAAGGGAGATCGAGGGAGCAACGGATGAGGGAGACAATGTACATGTAAGGTTACCTGAAATGAAAACAAAACTCAAAAAAATAAAAGATATTCCAAATAGCTTTCACTATCAAGTTTTTATTTCACACATTCTTCTTGAATTTCTTCCTTATATCTTCCTTCTCCCTCCCTCCTTCCACCCATCCATCTCCCCTCTCATCTTTAATCAAAACAACAAAAAACAAAACCCAAATATGAAAGTGCTACCAAACAGGCCCTAAATAATTTAACTTTGATCACTGATTCCACCTGAGAGGAAAGTTCACTGATTAACACTATAGATTTGGCAGCCCAAGTTGTGATATTTCAATTAGAGCATACTCATTAGTTCACATGTAACAATATAAGATATGAGAGATCAAGCAGAGATTACCTTTTCCTTTCCCCGCCTTGGTTTGTAAACTTTCCTTTGCTCTCATTTATCAACCCTGCTTTTTTTGTGGAGAGAAAAGAAACAGGAAATCTTAGATTCATAGTAGCTCCCAAACCCACACTCACGCATGCCCAACAAAGACGCTGAAAGAAGAGATCGGAAAGGACAAAAACAGGGACTATAAAAAATTATATGAAAGGGTACTAGATGATACAGGGCTTCATCAAACAACGCAAGTTAATGAGAACACAGGAACCTCATTTCTATTTTTTTTGTAAATATTTTTAATGTTTTATTAATCCAGTGGGAATTTTTTTCTTCTTTGGCAAATATCCATTGAATCTCATATAGCAAGCTTCTGTAATGCTATGGTCTAAAGTACGGTGTTTTCCATGAACTTTGAGTAACACCACAAGGCAACCCAAGCGAACAATTTGTGTGTTTTAGGCTACCTCAAGCCCACCTTCATGGGATTCCACACATAGCATGTGGAAGAGCAGTTAAATATAGTCATACCCATTTTGAATCCAAGTTTTATCTGTGAAATTCCATGATACTAATAATTCCACAAGCTTCAGGTGGTTTAAAACTCTATGTAATTGAAGAAATTGATAAGGACTACTGCATCCCAGATCAAGCATATTGAAGAACAAGCACACAGGGAATAAGAAAGTAGTAGATATATAGTTGTATTCTACTACAACAAGCCAAATTTGCAGTACCTCCGTCACGAAATCGCAGCATTTTCCTATCTAAAACATAAAAGACTAATAAACTTGGTAGATAGATATAAAACTGCACCTTTTCCTTTGTTCCCGTTAGGAAAAGCAAACTTTCCCTTTGCATTTTTCATATGATGGAACTGAGAATTCTGAAATCTGCACAAACCATATATATAATGAATCACAAGTCACTGGTCAAAATCTTCAGAAAAAATAAGATAATGAAGTGACATGAGAAAAACCTACCCCCCTTGTGGCTGCACCCCTCTTTTCGGATGCTTTGTAAAGCTTTTGCTTGGTGAATGTTTCCAATTGGTATTTGAACTGTAAACACCACCAGTGTTCGTATGATTTTCCTGAAAAAACTGATAACATGTGTATTCACCACAACCGATGCAGCTAATTCAGAATAGTATATCAATTAGAAATTATCTCTTTTCGAGAAAATGTACTTCAGAAAAATGCTGGCATAAAATCTGTAAAAGAGAGAACAGAAATTGAAGGCAGGAAATGAAGGCATAACCAAATAATGGATTTCAGAAAAGTATGGCCTTACTATATCAACATAATGTAAGAACTTTGTCCTTACAATCTTAACCAACAACAAAGTGACTCAGTTTATGCAAATTAACTACCCAGTGCACATACAAATGCACAGACAAAGGAAGTCCCAGAATCTATCACGTCCTTAAGCTTAATAAAACTAAGTTTTTTTTCTAAGCTTAAAAAGATGAGTAGATATGTGAGAGATATTTTTTCAAGAAAGAAAATAAATTCAAATACACACAGGGCAAAACAAAGCTACCTGTGTCCCTTGCTTTGCAGGCAGAACCGAGTTTTGCTGATTCTGGTTAACTTGCTGGCCTGCCTGATTAGAATACGCATTACCAAACTGATGAGTCGCAAAAAAAGGGGGAATTTTGAGAAACTGTAGCCGGAGTTTTTTTTTCTTTCTAAGCTTAAAAAGAAGAAATAAAAATGTAAATAAATATTAGGAGATATGTGAGAGATATCCAAGTAACATTTTGCCACAAAGAATATATTTTCATATACACACAAGGCAAAATAAAGTTACCTGTGCCCCTTGCATTGCAGGCAGAACCAAGTTTTGCTGATTCTGGTTAACTTGCTGGCCTGCCTGATTAGAATGCCCATTACCGAACTGATGGGTTGGAAAAAAGGGGGAATTTTGAGAAACTGTAGCCTGAGGTGCTTGATTCAATCCCGCAAAAGCATAATTAGGACCAAGTTGGGATGGATTATGCATTTGCATTTGCACAAATTGATTCATATTTTGCAATGGATTTGGCAAACAGAATTGTCCATATGGCAAACCCATATTTTGGTTGATCTGTTGTGGTAATTTTAACAGGTTATGCCCAAGTAATTGCCCAGGCGGCTGCGATGAAACCGCTTGATTCACATTCTGCACCAAATTGCAGAATTGCCCATGAAGCGGAAAGGAAGCAAAGGAGTTCATACCGTGTGCATTATTTTGTGAACCGAAAAATCCAACATGGGGCTGACCTGGTTGAGATGTAGGACCAACAGAACCGAATTGAGGCATACCCAGATGGTTACTTTGCATAGGATGAAGGTTGTTAGGTACACCCATGAAATTGGGTTGAGCTATCATGGAAGGTGGCATATTGGGCATGGCCCCTCCATGCCCATTGCTTAAATGTGCATTAGCATTACTGAACGGGATTGGAACTTGATTATTCTTGATACCCAATTGAGGCTGTATCTGCAGAAGAAGTCGCAACATATTAGAAGACGAATTTTTAAGCCCTGGATTAGATTGCATAATCCGCTGCTGCTTAAACAAACCAAAACCAAAACCCAGGAAAACAAAACGAAGCAGCTTTAAGTTTGTAAAAGCAATTATTGGCATCTACCAGTGCCTGGCAGTGTAGGAGAGAGATACCTGGTGAGGTGGAGCAGAGCTACCATTGACGTGAACTTGGTTGGAATTGTGAGGAAACGAATTGTAGTGAGGTAGCATTATGCCAGCATAGGGAGTCCAAGAATGAAGTCAGAGTACTGAATGATTGAACGAGTTCTGTGAATTTTTTTATTTTCTTTCTTAGAGGCAAGAGAGGAGGAGCTAGGGTTTAAGAAGGGTTTAGAAGTGGCACCTGCCTTCTTCGTCAGCTTTTGTGTCAAAACGAAGAAGTCGGTGCTTCTTTTGTTCTGTTCTTTTTTATTTTTCAAATGTTGGGCCTGTTCATTTTAGTTTTTACATTTTTGGTCTCAAAATGTTGGAGCCTTCCCTTTCGCATTTTAAGAGACCCAATGGGGAACAATGGGCCTGAAAAGAGTTAATAAAAAGTGAGAGCCCAACATTTTTATCCAAAACATTCTCAGATTTGAGGATTTTTTAAGAGCTTCTGCCCAAGTGGATCCCATAGTGAGAGATTCACATTTTCCTCTCATTCCACTGCACACTATACAAAAAGCAAAGTAAAAAAGAAAACTTAATTAGTAAATAAGTAAATTAAAACAAATAAACAAGGTAATAATAAAAAACCTCAAGACCACTTCATTCACTAAACAAACATGGAAGTATATGAGAAACTTACAAAGGTTAAAAGTCTTCAATTAAGAGAGTTATGTCCGATGCTATTGTTGAAGTTGATCCCACCTCTATATGATATAAGAAAAGATTGCAACCAACTATGTGCACAAATAACTTTACTTCACTTTCAATATTCTTAGCAGAATCTAGCAAATACCTATCAACTTCACTTTCTATTTCAACTATATCTTTATGTTCTCTCATTTGTGCAACCCGAGCAAGACGTGCAGATTGATAATGATCAGCATTACCTTTTGGAACAACAATCACACTAGAAATGGCAGCACCATTAGAAGGTTGGCCACCACCTAGCAGCAATGCACAATAAAAGACATACAAACGAAACAAAAGGCTTTTGATCTCACTCACTTTCTCATTATTTACACCAACATCGTACACATCACTGAAGCAAAAGGAAACATACTCAACTTATATCTAGAATCAAGAACAACAACATTAATCAAAATATTGTTAATAAACTCCATTGAACCTCAATATTTATCACATTTTGTCTTCATGCTTTTCATCATGCTACCCAAAAGAGGATCATCACTCGTACTCAAAGTGGTTTAGATAGTGTTTTAATTCTAATCAAACCTGGGTTCGAATCCCACTATTGTAAATGTGTTTCCTTCTTTTCGGCCGGGTAGGTCGATTGAAGGAGTTTTTTGGTCCTTCTTCTCTTGAAATGTGTAGGCGTGCCACCACCAAGCCACTTGATGGCTTGGATGAAAGATCGTGTGAGTGTGTTTGTGCTTCTGACTTTTAATCAAACGATTGATCAGCCAAGCAAGGAGCCTCCTCTTGGCCTAGGTTCTTTTTCTTCCTTGAGGTCAAGGATGATTGAGCTTTGTATGACTATTTTTAGGATTTTTGTGATAAGTGCAATGAATGTAAATGCAGTAAACAAAATGACAAAAATCTAAGTGCGAGAAATGTAAATGCAGTAAATGAGATGTCAGAAATGTAAATGTGATAAAATAGATTAAAGCGATAAAGACTTGAATTAAACTCGAATGTAATGACAATTGAAATTAAATTGCAAGAAAGTAAGCTTACACTAGGAAAACGAAGAACTTGGATAATCTGAAGAACTTGAAAGATAAAATCTTAGATTATGAATTGAAAAGTACAGGATAAAAAGATAGATTTTGTGTGTTCAGTCGGAGGTCCTCTTCTCTTCTTCTGACGACCAATTTATAGAGCTTCCTTCAACTCACAGGATTTGGCCATTAAATGTCCACAACTAACTCTGTCTTGAAAATCCGTCCAATGTTAATGTCTTCCAGAGCTCTAGGCATGAACTGCCCAAAATGTTATTGGGATTGTGAAAACTCTCCCCTTGATATAAGGTGCAATGAATCTTGGTAGGTTGACACTTAATTCTTCATGTCTTTAAAGTCCGCCACTTGCAGGGAAACTTTTGCTGGAACTTTTGAACTTAGTTTCGTAGGCTGAGCTTTGGACTTGATTTGACATTTGGTGAGAAGTTGCACACTTGGAGCTTATGACTTGGTTAAGACTCCCACCAACGTTAAGTGGTATGTGAACTCCAAATATTTGGATATCGGTCGCATGGTTGATAGCTGCATATTCCAATAATTGTTGGCTGATCTTCATCTAAGCCATGTGCTGGCCGCTAGTCCACAAAGGCCTTAGCTTTGCCTTTGAATTTTATATGTATATATTTGTTTATTTCCAACTATGTCCACCGCATGGGTTACCTCTTGGCCTTTTGTTTGATATCGCATGAAGCCATCTTGGTATGTTGGTCTGGCGTTGGCAGCATATGGCATTAGGCTTTGATTAATTATATATATATTTGTTATAAATCTAGAGGAAATTGTAGAGAGAATTGAGATATAGAGAAAGCATAGAAATCTGATGTTTTCATTGAGTCATTTTCTATCTATTACAAATGAGGAGGAAGCCTTATTTTGTAGGCAAAGGTTATTGCCTCCCGTGAATGTGTGTAATCATGTCTTCCACTTCCACAATACTTTCGTCATTATATCCTTCATTCTTTCCAAATATGTGGGCTCCACTCAAGACTTTACAACACTCCCCCTTGGAGACCACTATGGAATATGCCTCGTTAAAAACCTTGCCAGTAAAACCCAGTGGGACAAAAATTGGTCGAAGGGAAAAAGAGTACATAACCGTTTGTAAAAATCTGTGTATATTGACACGCGTGCGACACTGCCTCATTAAAACCTTGCCAGGAAAAACCCAGTGGGATAAAAACCTGGATGAAGGAAAAAGAGTACAGTGTGTGAAGATCTTTATTGACAGCACGCTCCCCCTGATGCTTGGCAAAATATCTTTAAGCCATACTGTTGATCATCTTTCTAAATATGATAGTTGACACTGCTTCTGTGAGTCAATCTTGTAATATTGTTGAATGTTCCCCCTGAAGAATATCTCCCCCTAAAATCTTCATGACTAACTTTTTCTAATAAGCGACCATAGAAATTTCCAGAGTTCGCGTATCCAACAAAATCTAGGCTATTTGTAAGTTCACTTAAAAGAATATGCCCGTATATGATGTTATGCGGAGATAGTATCACATATGCCTCACATCATCCCAAAGTGATGGTGACGGAGCTGAGCTCTATCTGAAAATACAATGTCTGGTCCAGTATATTTCCGGAAAATCATTTAAGTGCCCAACGGATAATCCACATAAAATGCTTCAATACTTTCTTAGTATAAGCAAGAATCTCGTTGGCATAATGCTCGATCTTCAGGCCGAGACAAATATTCCTCGAACTCTTTAGGAGTTTTAACCAAGTATTAACTCTTCAGGAGTTTTGAACTCTTCGGGAGTTGTAATGTGTTGCAACCATATTATAATTAAGGTACTCACTGAGGCAATTTATACATATTAGTATTGAGTACAGATTTTGTGCTTCAAGCACATGTCCTTCAGGAACTTGCTTCATGCAATTCCAATCCTTCAAGGATTTTATTTAAGGGATTACACTTCATGACACATTATATAGCTTTAAATCCATCTATTAGTTCTCCTTGTACATCTTTAGAGAATCGCTTCTGGCGATATGCTCCGTGCATCTAATAACCCTTAAAGATAATATGTTGGTCTCCGTAAATGTGCAATAAGAAGGCACGATTGCATCTGTAAATATGGAGAAACCTAATATTCCTTGTTTCTACCAGAAACATTGTGTCATACAAAATGGGCATACTCCCTTTTATTCTGAACACCCAAGTATAGTATTAACATCTTTTGGTGTTCGTACTATGGGTTTGTTCTTTCACGTTCATTCTCATCTGTAATGGAATTGCCTCTTTCCATTTTGGCCAATGATATTGTCGACATTTAATAATAGAACGTGGTTCCAATCAACACAGCCCATTGATGATTTGAGTAGCTACTCCAAAACCAAAAATTGTTATTCATCAATTCTCATGATCCCACCATTCTCATGTGCATGCGCATGCATCAATTATAAGCATTTCTTTGCTTTTGGGTACCCAAGCCACTTTAAGGGGCTTTTATTATGTGAGAATGTGGATTATAACCTTCAATGGAGCGTTACTTTACAGTAGGGCGTGGATAATCTCCATTTAGGGAGTTGGAACATTTAGAACCCATATATCTGTCATGCTGCAGGCATGCCACAGATTAATACATACATGTCAATTAATTGTCCTTTTGGAACTTTAAGCCATATAATTTGCTATGCATCAGGCGTGCACCGTATTAATATTGACATGTTAAAGAAGTGTCCTTCTGGGACTTCAATTCATTACATTTGCTACACAACAGGCGTACATCATATTGATCACTGCTATACCCATGTTCTGTTCTTATGGGACTTTAATCTATGCAGTGTGTCATTAATGTATTCAACTTGCAATCTGTGAAATTTTCATTAATAATTCATGAATACATATCAGAATGATACAAGCCATCCTTCTTGAATGGTCCTTTGCATGGTGTTCTTCCGGAACGACCTTATCTCCTCATTTGGTTACCTTTAAGGATGTAGTACAAAATATCAAAACAAGAGTACAAGCATGAAATAATACAAATATTGCTTACATCCTTAGGTGGGAGAAACTTTTCTCAAGTATCATTTAAGCTCGTATCGGCTCTGCAAATATAATGTGACGCTTGATAATCTAGTTATATCCTGCAAGAGCAAAAATCACAATCCTTCTGTCTCTGTCAAAAATATAACCCTCAGTGTTAGGATCACTACATGGATTCTTTCTTCGGATGTTCATTCTAAGGAAATAAAATTCCTTATGAACCGAGAGATATAAAAAGAAAGAAAAGATACAAAAATTGTGATATTGATTGCAAGGTAAGGTAAGCAATCAAGGAAGGAAGCTGGTGGGAACAGACAACAAACTCTCATTTCTCCTAGCCTAGAAGAACTCCAGGAGATCAGAGCATGTGGTCATTCTTGCAGCTCCCTGATGTAGCGGAAACGTGATCAGGGATAGTCTCGCTTCCTGAATGGATGATCAGAGATAGTCTCGCTTCTCAAGCATATCGATGTACTCACTGATATGAAAAACAAGTGGATATTGCATCATTGGATATGGAGAAAATTGGAGGAAACTGAGTGTATTCTGCAAAGAAAATTTCGTTAGTAACATATTTATACACAAATAAGGGGAATAAGTAAATCTGGTGAATTTCAAATTAACCACAGAAATTTGCAAAGTTCTCGGGGTTCTTTGAAAAAGTAACTCCGTGAAATTCGCAAAGTAAGATCGACTTTGACGAAAATAATCCTGGAAAACGACTAAAGTGCCGACAGACATTAATGGAGGCCGCGTAAAGTTTTGGAACCTAGGAAAGAAAAAGAGAATATGGGGATCCAGGGAAATATTGGGATACTGGAAACGGTGCCACATTTCCACCTATAGATATTGCCTCTGCAAGATTTGATTGGAGTAACTGCATTTCAACTCAATTCCCTTTCATTCTCTGAAAGTTCAGTTTTTCTAAGGCTTTCCTCAAAACCTTCTGAAAATGGCTTCCTCTTCTTCTCGCCCAAATCATTTCGATTTAAATGTTGATCCCAAAGCAACCCGTGATGCCAAAGTCTGGCGGCCATCCTTTGTATCCCAAAACCATCATCTCACGGTTAATGATTCTGTGATGATGAATGATTCGACTGCTGTCACAGTAGCTAGGAATTTCCTTATTCCTATGGATGACATGTTGTTAACATGGAGGTCTGAAGAAGAGGCCATTGATGACTCACTGGCTTTTAGCATTCAGAGTGCTGCTTCTGTTTCTAACTTGGCTAATCGTTTGCGTGTTAGAGCAAACGAGATTCAGGAGCTGAACACTGAAAATTCGTCTCTTCAAAGAAAACTTCATGAGTCTCAACAGGAGGTTGAGAAACTTAAAGAAGAGAATAATGCCTTGTTGAAACTAGTGAGTTCATACTCCGTTGATACGCAGACAAGGCTTGACATGCTGCAGATTTCCAATGAAAAGATTCTGGAAGACCACGAAAGACTTATGGCTAAGCTTAAGAGGCGTCGTCCTCTTCCTGCAGAGGCTTCCAGAACATAATGGAATTTTATAGATTTTACAGAGCCTGCTCCTTTCTTGCAGGTGAAGAAAATCTATCTGTTGTATACTCCTTTTCTGTTATAATAATTGGGCAAATTCTTAAACTTGTACCCGTGGTTTTTACGTCTTTTCAAAATGACGGTTTGGAACCTTGTGCCTTATAGGTTCAAATAACCACAACAAATCTCTCAAGTAACATATTTCAATGCATGTGAGTCTGGAACTTCTGGCCCGGGCTAAAACACGACCTCAGAATTTATTTGCCCTTTTCAAATGGGCATGAAATATGAATTGAGTAAAAGCCATGATAATATTGCAATATAGTAGTGAAGAGCATTAACTACTATATACCCAAAACTTCAGGTTTGGGATCTCTCATATATTTGGATCCATGGGCTTCCGGCCCAGATCATATAATATTACAAAATATGTGGAGAGCCTTAATTCATCCTTTGAGGTTTATCCTGATATTATCTATTTCACGGTGTATTCTTAACAACCAGAATTCACAAAATATATTTCTTTCTTGAGGTGTCGATTGTAACAGAATCGAACTTTATCAAATTATTTTCTTATGCCAAAGAGATATGTGGTGTTCCACATTTTGCAATAATACCTCAAGGGTTGTCCATTTAATTGTTGGAACTTCAGGTTCTCAATATTGTCAGATTTTGGACTGCATGCCAAAATCACATATTCTCATGGTGTGGACATTTTTATAAATTCCTGTACATATTTCAGGACTTCAGGCCCTTATGTAATCGTCCATGTTCTGAGGAACTTCTGGCATTTCATTTAATTGCTCATCCATGAGTTTAAGGAATTGCAGGTTTCCTTTTGTATATAGTGACGGTTTATCCAAAATGGTTAATATTAATGTATACATCACTATTCATGTATATGGTACTATTCATCAAGTCATGAATACGTATCTATTCATGTGTACAGTACATTTGCCAATACAGTTATTATTCATGTGTACTGTATTATTAACCAATACGGTACTATTACATTATCAAGGAACTCCAGATCCTTATTTACATGTCAAGGATCAAGGATCTTCTGGTCCGATCTCTTGTTTACAAATATAGTATCGAGAGACTGCCAGCTCTCATATCAATATCATCATCAAGGATCTTCAAGTCCTGATGCAGTTGCATGATGAGGATCAAGGAGCTTCTGGTCCTGATCTGTATATTGTAAAAACTCATCATATCGCACAATTAATCTATAAAATAAATTGCTGGTAAATAAATTGCTGGTATGGATGATAAACCCGCACCATACTTTAAATAAATGTAAATGTGCGATAAAGTAAATGCGCTGGTATGGGCACTAATTCTGCTCCATAAAAAAAAATAAAGACAGTTGTGTGGACGATAAACCCGTGCCACATTTTTAAATAAATATTGTCGTATGGGTAATAAACTTACACTATACAGTAAATAAAATAAATGTGGGGATAAGACCACAACTAAAAATATAGGAGGTGAAAACCGTCCATAGTAAATGTGAGGATAAAACCACCACTAAAAATATAGGAGGTGAAACCGTCCATAGAACTACTATATATATGGATAAAGTAAAGGCAGTCATTGGTGGGTTCTTATCAACACCACAATTAAATAATATAATATTATTATACCAATATGTTAGTGGAAAGCTAGACATATCACGTTGGCTTTTCTTCTTTCCACCTGCAATCTACACTAGCTTTGAATGTTAGTTAAGTATTAAATTGTGCAAATATTATAATAATATAATTAATGGAAGAGATAAAGTGAGAGGCAGAGAACTTATCCCCTTTTGGTGTTGTTTTTCTGATCAAAGTTTTTTTCATATTGCGAGCAAAGTCCAAGTAAAGCCACCATGCTCTGCTTCACATCCCCTTTTTCCAATCAGTACTTGTTACGATAAGATACAGGGACAATTCCAATTCCTTGAGGGCATGCGCAAATCCTGTCTCATGTTTATGGAAGCCATGACCACCTTATTGGCAAAGGCTGACCCAGGTGCTGATCACCTTTTGAACCATGGAGGTGATGGGCATAGGCACAAGCTCTGCGAGCCACCAAGCAAAGACCCAAACAAGCACTTCTAGCATGTTCCAGCTAGCCACAAGGCCATCTGACAGGAAGCTTTTTGACCGTTGGATTGGATGATTGTGGTGGAGAGGGAGAAGTGGAGATTTGGGGTCATCGGAGATGGGATGATCCATATGATGATTAATTGAGCTTTGGAACCTCGGGTTGGAGTTTTTGGTTGAATATCTCAGCTGGTATTTTAGAGATATTCGTGCTGATAACGTGTTATAAATCTAGAGGAAATTGTAGAGAGAATTGAGATATAGAGAAAGCATCATTGAGTCATTTTCTATCTATTACAAATGAGGAGGAAGCTTTATTTTGTAGGCAAAGGTTATTGCCTCCCGTGAATGTGTGTAATCATATCTTCCACTTCCACAATACTTTCATCATTATATCCTTCATTCTTTCCAAATATGTGGGCTCCACTCAAGACTTTACAACAATATTAAGACAAAAAAAACTTTTCAGCCCAATTTGCTCCAACTGCACCTCTTCGCATAGGAAGTCATTTGCTGTTGCCACAGAGCACCCATCCACTTGAAACAATAAACTAAGAAAGAATGGTTTCTTTCTTAAAATGGACAACACCAATGACTAAAGAAAGAACCTAAAGTTCTTTCACACATGTTATGGTACACATGTCATAAACCAATTAAACTCCTCCCATAAAATAATGCCCAAACCACCCAAAGGCTATTTGAGTCCAACATTTCAGCACTTCCTCCTTAGTTTGCTCCACTTGTTGTTCCACACCAACATTCAAAGCTTTCCCACGTGATTTGCTGCTTCATTTGTCCAATTTGCAAACCACCCAAAGGCTTATGATGGCACTTATATATATACAATAAGATAAAGAACTTTCCAGCCCATTTTTGCACATCACCAAAACTTCGGCCGCACATTTGCACTCATCTATTTATTTTATATATACATATATATATATATATATATATATATATATTAAGACAAAGAGCTTTTCAGCCGAATTGGTAGACCAACCAAAGGCTCCAGCCATACTTTTTTCATTCATCCACCTATTATACATGTATAATAGGACACAATAGCTTTCGCCCCAATTTGCTAAAACATCCAAACTTTGGCCGCCACTTGCATCATTTCTTTTTGCAGACCCCTAATGCCTCGAGCCGCATATTTGCAAACCCTTCAGTCACATATATATATATATATATATACAGAAATTCTCTTATGCGGACATCCGGACGTTATTATCGTGCGGACGCAGTGTATTTTGTACTACCCCTCTCTGTTTTCCTGCCTGTTTACAATAGGATCCGCACGATAATAACGTGCGGACATCCGGATAAGAGAATAACTATATATATATATATATAATAAGATAAGTGGACTCAAAAACCTTCAGCCTAATTTTCTCCAGCCACTACCTTTTCAACCGAATTAGCAAATAATTAAAAGGTTCCAGCCACACTTTGTTCATTCATCTACCTATTATATATATATATATATATATATATAATGCATACCATATAATGATGGCTTTGAATTTGATTTCACCGTTTGCTTTCACTTTGTAATATTATATATATATAGGGCATGAACTTGGGAGCCTGGCTGGACATGCAACAATCCAAAGTAATTGCATTTTTATATATAAGTTCATATTTTAAGGATGATATTATTGAAGTTGGCCAAACAGCACATGAAACTTTACCTGCACAAGACATGAATCCTTATATATAAGGATGATATTAAATCTTAACCTTCCAAACCTCCAGCCGACTTGCAAAATGGTTACAGACTTTAGTCTCCACGAAAACCCCCAGGACTCTTGCCCAAAAATCTGTGGCTCTCGGCCGATAAAACTGGGCATTGATAGCAAAAATCTAGCCACATCTTCCAGCACAACCGGCCGATAACTCCAAGATTTCGGCTGCAACCTCTTCACAAGCTTCAAATTCGGTTTTGATTTTCAACAGCCCCAAACATTGCCCCTCGATTTGTTTAGCTCGGAATTGGTGTAAAGGTAAGCAAATTGAAACCCAAGACCTTTCAATTTCTGAAGTTTGAGACTTTCTAATTGGCTTGCATGTTATTAAGCTTTGAAATTAAATTGGAAGGATTTTTGTTAAGAATCCTAGGTATTACAAATACCCAAATGTTCTCATTATTTACCCATAAAACATTCCCACCATAGCCATAGGTTTCTAGAAGGTTTTCCCTCAAAACTCATATCCTCTTTATCTTCACATTCATCATTTCACACACCAAATCCACCCGAATCAATGTCAAACTTGAAATTTGCAAGTTTCTAGGTATGTTGCACTAATTCTTTGTTGATTTTGGTATGATTTTGATGAATTTGTAGCTTTGAAAAGTGTAGACTTGAAACTTTGAATGTATGAATAGTGCCATGATGTTCTTCATGTTCTTGATTCGAATCTCACTTTCTTCACTATATTTTCCTTTGATTCGATTTTTCTTCATGTTTGTAGGATGGAATCCATTCCAAATGATAGTGCCCAATTTTTTAAAGAAATGAAAGTGGCCATGGACAAAGACTTGGGCAAGCAGGTATTTGCCTACTTCCTCAATGCCTTTCCCAACTCTGCCCAATATATTCTCGGCCCATTTTTCTCGGCCTACCCAGAAAAGTTGGCGAAGGTGTGGGTGACACAGCCGAGAAATGGCCCAACTTATTTTTCAGACTTTACATGGGCAACTTTTTGGGAGAGCTCCAAGCCTTTCATAGGTTGGCCAACGGGGACCCCCATCAAAATGGATTCCGCCGGAACTAAAGAAGCTCCATCAAAGAAAGTATCATCCGCCGCCGGGAAATTAGACCACTCGAGCTCGGCGGAAGGTAAATTTGATTGGTATCATTGGTTCAAAATTTTAGAACCAAAATTGAAGGGCCATTGGAAGAAAATCGGAATATATGATACATTGCTCCTATGTGCGGGAATAGCCTTTCCTTGCGACCAATCTCTTGTTATTGCAGAGCTATGCTTTTGGTCTTCATCCACCAATTGCTAGACTTGCTAGACTTGGCCGCCATTGCAGGCCTTCGCCCTCATGGAGATGATTTCTCGGCCGCCAACCTTCGGGAAGCCAAGGTGGGCTTAGATTTTCACAAGTCGATCAAAACCTCCTGGAGTTAGATGAAAAAGTATCGTGGCCATAGCGAAGAGCCCACCGACCCCCCTTCCATCAATGACGTATCCTACACTGAGCATGTGGCTTTTCTTGTGATGTGGTTGTGCAAATTCCTGGCATGCCCAAAATCCGGTGGGATTACTAAGGAATTCCAAGCCTTGGCGGAAGTACTTGTAGATGGCCATCAAGTGGCCATGGGCCCAATCTTTCTTGCCTATCTTTATAGAGGGCTTCGTGAGGTAATTACTAAACCCATGGATTACCATGCTTTTGGCCCTATATGGATTTTTCAATTGTGGCTCTAGCTCTATTTTCCGGAACTAAGTCCCGCCACCGTTTGCCCCAACGATAAGGCTCTTCTGGGTCCACCCCTGCTCAACACCCCACGCCGGAAGCATTATGTTGAGGATTGCTTCCGATTTTTCTATGAGTGCCAAGAGAGGACCAGGGAGCATCTCTCCATTTGCTTAGATCACCGTTTCCCGGATTATCTAGCCATGAATCTTTCCTCATATTCTACGGCAGAGACAAAGGAGGAGAGGCATAATATGTGGGCGAGCATCCTCATTAGCCGAGATCTTCCATACGGCCTAATGGTGAACAAAGGTGGCAATTATCATTGTGGTGGTGAACTTTATTATCCCGCCACCGCCGGCTACCAACTTGGTTTCATTCAGAACATCCCGATTCCGCCCATGGATTCCGTCAACCTGCTTTCTTCTTGGCGGGGTGAATTCAAGGATGCAAAAGAAGTCACCGCCTTGACGAATTTCAACTAAGACTTGGTGAAATCCTTCAGCATTCCGATTAGAGATCCCCAATTTGGTAACTCTAATATTTTCATCCATTGGTGGAAAGAGATGTCGGCCGGTTGGTTTTCTCAACCTTGTTCGGAGATTGAAGGTAGAATCTTCAGGCATTGCCCATGCTCATTAACCTACCAGCAAGAGAAAGAGAAGAACAAGGCCCAAGCAAAAGGTAAAATATTCACACGTTTTCTCATTTTAATTTTGGCTATCTTCCTACTTTCTAACAATTCAAATCTCACAGCTGACACAGCCGGGAAGGAAAGTCCTTCTGCCGACATTATTGAGAGAGAGAGCTCCGCCAATCCCACCGATGCTAATCCTGGGCGGGGCGAGAAAAGGCCCAATGCCCCCGTCCAAGGTAAACTACTCTCCATGATTATTTTTGCCTTTTTTGAAGATTTGCATTTCCATCCTTCTGAATTTTTTTTAATGGGCATCTCTAAAAAATTAAATCTCCTAATTTTTAGCAAATACCCCCGCCGGAAATATTGTGCCCCCACAATCATTCCTTCGGCCTAGAAAAGCTCAGCGCATCCTCTCGCCTCAAGGTTTGGCCGTGCACCCCATTTTTTTATTTATTTTTTTATTTTTTTTATTTTTTAACTAACGAAACTTGTTGCAGGTTCCTCAAGGCTGGCGGAGCAACCTTCTCTTTCTCATTCGATTGGGGCCGTGCAATCGGCCACTACTCTGCCCATCGCTTTGGTAAGCTTATATCTATGTGTACTTTCATTTATTAATTCTACTGGCCCAAACTCACTTCTACGCCCAAAAATATAGGAAATTCAACATTCCGCACCTGAGACGGAAATTAGGGCACAAGTCATGACTTCGGTGGGCGAGGATGGGGTAGCTTCATTTCCTTAGCTGTTTGAATTTTCTTTTACTTCTTTTATGCTTAATACATTTTCAAACTTAGTCGACCGAGGTCAATTCCATTGGACACTGTTGCGTAGATACAGCTGCACCAAAATGGATTCAGTTGCATCCTCAACTTGTGATACTCGCAAGTGCACGAGCCGTTTGGTAGTATAGCATATGTAAGTGCGAGGTCGATCCCACGAGGATTGGTGATTGAATGATCCAATTCATTTTTCCTACACAAAACAGAAATGAAAAAGAAATGAAATAAATAAAACAAGGAAGAAAGAAATAACTAACTCAAGCAGATAAGTTCCCAAGTTCAATTAGATTAATGGATTGATTCTAGCTAAAGTATGATTAAGCCATGGTGTGTGGTCATAACCTTGTGTTCCTAATTCCCTAACTTGATCATTTGTTGTCTAACCTAAAATTAAGCATTAGGAACCCATTAAGCATAGAAGAACATTTTAAACAACCAAGTATGTATCTAATCCCTGTTGTCGAATGTCCATACATACTCTTCCTATTCATAGTTCAATTCGAATTAAAGCATGGTGTCTACTCTTAATTCAAACCAAGATAGCTAACATGCAAGCCTAAATGGTGATCAATCATTCAAACTAGCATATTAACTTATAAGCATAATGAATAAGAACAAAAACCATAATTGAAACTTGGAAACTAATCAAACTTGAAACTAAAGAAAAGAATTTACATAACAATGAAAATTAAGTAGAACTTGGAAAAACTTAAGGAGAATTTCAGCACAAAGATCTCATTATAACAATTGAAAACTAGAAAGAGAAACTAAGAGAATTTGAGGGAGAGAAGGGAAGGGAGCTCTAGAGAAGTGTTTGAGAGCTCCCCCCCTTGGGGTGTGTTTACAAGCTTAGAGAACTTCCCTATTTATAGGCCTAGGGGAAGTGAAAATCTGAATTCAATATGGCTAATGCATACAACACTTGTTTTATAAAATCTGAAATGGTTGATGCACTTGTATTAGAAAATCTAAATTGGGTGATGCACTTGTATTAGAAAATCTTGAATTGGTTGATGCACTTCACCAATAGATCCCACCAGCAGCCCTAGCTCATCTTCATGTCACCATGACCAAGCTTCCAACCAGAAATGATAGCTCATACCTAGCTCACCATGACCAAGCATCCAACCAGCACATGCTGAGGTCAGCATGACCAGCAACTTCAAGGGCTTACAACTTGGGCTTCTCTTAATAAAATTAGGACTTTAAGCACTCGAAATTTAAGTTCAGAATGTCTTCTTTCCAGCCATATGTTATTTGGGCCAATCCAAGGTCGGAGGAGGAAGTTAAGGCCAAAACAAATTGCTAACTCATTTTCCGCGCTGAGAAGATCCATCCTGAGCATGGTTCTGTGTTTGCTAGGTAACGGACTCTAGATTTATCCAATGGGGCTGAATTTTGGATATGTTATAGTACACACCAATTGGAACAACTTTCATGAAGAATGTGGCCTCATTCGAGCTATGTAGGTTGTTGAAACAAAGCTTGCAATATGACCTACGGAACTGGACTGGCAGGGGGCTGTAGCCAAAATGAGTTTGTCTTTAAGCTCTTCATCCATTCATCCAAATTAGGCCTTAACATGCTTGAATTGCATGAATTATGCTCTCTAAAGCCATCATTATTACCTAAAGCTCAATGAACTGAAAGATAAACACAAAAAGGATTAAAAGCACAAGTTTAACTCAAAAACATAACCAAATCATAAGCTAGAAGGGTACAAAATGATATACAATTATGAACCGATCAGACACCTAGAAGAGGTTTCCACAGGGTTACACGAGACTACTCCCATGCCCGAGGATCATGCCCTGGAGCATGTGACCGAGCTGACAGAGGAAGACTTCCCACACGTTCCAAACTCTCAGGTTCATTAAAATTTCATATTTTCAAAGTTTCTTCTATACTTGCCCGCAATTCCTTATTTTCAATGTTCGAACATGTTAGCCGGCCATTTCTGGCCCTGAACTTTCTTCGGCTAACACCGCGGCCACTGAGGCCAAATTTCAGCCCATTTTTCCCATCGACGGAAGTGCACCACCTGAGCCCATCCTTATGCTGACCTCGGTAGCTCCTGCCTTGGTGGTCGATGCTATTCCGTCCGAACTCCAACTTGAGGTAAGCCTCGACACTTTCATGCTTATTTCAAATATATGTGCCATTATTTTAACCCTCATACCCTTTTGCTAGGTTGGAGAGTCTTCATCCTTTACTCTTGCCAAGATTACCATGAATCCATCGGCGGTGGATAATGGAAGCTTGGCCATGGTCCCTCACGAAGAAGCACCTCAATCATCTCCTGATCAGGTATGAAAACAAGCAATATATACATATATACATATGCAACTTACTTTCTTTACTTGAAAATATAATGCCCATTTTTCTCGCAGCCCTCTGGTGACATTTTTGGCTTCCTCGATCAGTGGGATGCATCTATATCTTCGGCAAAAGCTTCTACTCGTCTTGCCACTTCTTCCACCACGACCGGGGCCCTACCAGATTCCGGGGCTGAGGCCCCCTTCAGTCATACAGAGATAGAGACCTCATGTCCTTAGAGGACAAGGATGAAAGGGACAAACTCAAGGCTGCCATTGAGACTTTGGCGAGCTCTGGCTTTTTTTTTAAACCCATGCTCAGCCACTATGATCACATATCTCTTTGGTCAGGTGGAGAAGTTTGCCTCCCGTTGCCGTTCTCTTCTGGAGGAGCAAAGGATGGGCCAAGACTTGGAGCAATGGATTACCTCACGTAATGCAACCATGAGGAAGGAGATCGAGATTGCCCGCCAGATACAACAGGAGGTCGCAGATATTGATGAGCAGGTGAGGCAGCTTCAAGAGAAGAGGGCTGCCATTGTCGCCAAAGTCTTCAAGATTGCCCGGAGCAATAGGCCTCTCGAGGCTCAACTTCGTCAGGATGCGGCAGCCGTGGGAGCGTACCGAGAGACGAAGCTGACCCTTCAGTCTACCTTGTCGATCGGAGACGCTGTGGTGGAGAGCTTTAGGATTGCCCTTCGCACCCTTTTCCCTGATGCTTAGGTTCATACTCGGCCATTGGATGACCCATTTTGTACTTAGCTAGTTCCTTTTTATTTGGTCACCATATGTGGTAGAACTAACTTAGTTTCTAAACCTTTAGTGGATGCTTAGGCCATTACCTGGCCCCAATTCGTAGTAGACTTTTGCCTACCTATATGTATATCTTTTGGAAGGAGTCCTTTAATGAGGCCCATTCTTCTAATAAAAATCATTGTTTTATTATGAGATGTTTCTTTGCGGCGGACTACCTCTCCGCCATTTCCCAAGCCGTTGGGTAATATTTCTTCAGAAAGCGGCCATTAATGGGTGAATCATGGAGACGACCACTCTCATAACTCAACCTATATGCTTATTTTCCTAAAACTTGGTTGACGAGGAAAGGTCCTTCCCAGGTTGGAGACCATTTACCAAAACTACGATCTTTCGTTCCTAATGGCAGAATAGTTTTCCATACTAAATCTCCAACCCCGAAACTCTTGGCCTTGGTCTTCTTATCATACGCCCTGGCCACCTTTTCTTTTTGGGCCTTTAATTTATCCAAAGCCTCAAGTCGAACTTCATCAAGATCATCTAGCTCTTGAGCCATCGCCTGGTTATACTCATCCTTACTCCATTTAGCGTGGCGAGCCACCCTTAAAGATTTTACCGAAATCTCGAGGGGTAAGACGGCGTCATGGCCATATGTGAGTGCGAAAGCTTCATATGGAAATATGTATCTACAATTTAGATAGGCTAGTATTTCATCTTGTTGGTTCTCTTGGAAAACTACTCTAGCTCTATCTGAACCTTTGTTAATATATTTGAAAAGATATTTTATAAGCATTGATTGACAACATGATTCAACATTTATATGAGCGTTGTATCTAAGCAGTAATTTAGAGTTGTAAGGTACTACAAAACTGTTATCAATTTGTATTCCATTTTTTATCACAAATTTTGTTGGGTCGTCACAACATCTATATACAGGGTAACCATTTGTTTCAAAAATTGTTTCGCTTTTATATTGTTTGGAATGACTATTTGAAAATGAATCATTGCATACTACTTACATCTATCTACTCTTGTTGCCTAATTGAGTGCTAAATGAATAATTTTATGATATTTTAGATCATTATCATTCATTTTTATAATTTGTTTTGCTCAATCCCTAAAAAGCATGTAGCTAAGCAAACCACATCAGCTTCTTTATGCTAGCAAGCTATACCAAACAGATTTGTTTTGCTCAATCCCTAAAAAGCATGTACCTAAGCTAACCACATCAGCTTCTTTGTTTTAGCAAGCTATACCAAACAAACACACAACTGATTGAGAAATTTCAACTCCTCAATTTTGTCTTGCAGGATTTAAAACTGAAAAGGCTCATTTGCACTTATTTTTTACTTATTTTATATCTGCATGTATTGACAACAACCCAGGGGTTCGAATCTACAGTCAATAAAGCTCAATAACTCAAAACACTCAAAACATTCAACAGCATGCTCAAATGTTTCAATCCATTGGACTTATTTTATATCTGCCTGTATTCACAAAAACACAAGGGTTCGAATCTATATTCTAACAACAGTCAACAAAGCTCAATAACTCAACACACTCAAAACATTCAACAACATGCTCAAATGTTTCAATCCATTGCTCTGGCCTAAAATTAACCTTGGCAAAACACCCAAAAGATTCAACAACATACTCAGATATTAGAGGGATTAGGGTTAGAAAGCTCATTTTTTTATTATCAAACAACATAATTGATAAACCCAAATAACATGATTATTAACTCATAGTTTGACAGAAACCCCAATAATAAAAAAGAAAAAAGACAATGAAAACCAAATTCAATAGAGGTTAAGATAAAAGAACTAACCACAGAAACCCCAGTTGCTCACACGATGAAAGCCGAAGCTGATGAGTTCAAAACTATGATCAGAGATGGAGATTGATTTTCGAATCGAAAAAGAAGAAGGCAAAGAAGTTGTTGGACAATGGCAACCGAAACTAATGGTCTGGAAAAGAAGAGAGAGAAAGGTTGAAACAAAGAGGAATTTGTTGAATCTGAAAAGCAAAAGGAAAAATAGATGGCTCCGTAAAAAAGTAGAAGCTTCCAGATGGACATCGAAGAACCAATCCAGCTCTCCCATCTTTGCCCCTGAAGCTGTCGAACTAGCTAGTTCAAACAGAACCATGCGCCTCTCAAGAAGGAACATACACATGGTTAGATTCGAAGCAGGGGGGGCAAAACGAGGAAAACACAAAGCAATCAGCTAAGGATAAAATCGTGATTTTACTGTGTCAGGAAAGAAAAGAAGTTGGTTGAACAGTTAAAAATAGGGGCATTTTCGTAAATTTACTGTGCTTAGCTACAAGGATCAGTTGGATTGGGTTTTAGTATATATAGAATTTAAAGTATATACTTATCAGTACAGTACTATTCGTAATAATTAATAATAATATTTATGAAAGTATAACATGTACCAAGACAACTATATATAATCAATTTAAATATGTAATTATAAACTAAATAGATAGCAAAACATTTAATCCCCAAATATATATACTTTTAAAAATTCGGGTCTTCACAGTTTTTCATGGCATCAACTAAGACAACTATATCAAACAACATACTTTCATGGGAAGATGAAACAAACACACATAAAAAAACAAAAAAGACCCTCTATGTCGCGAGCCCCTCTATGGTGTTCATGCTCGTGCCTTTTCATTTCATGCCTCTATTGCCTTTATAACTCTTATAACATGTGGTTTACAAAGATTCGTACAATCATAGGCATCAAATAAACACATATATTAAAAAATCAAACCCATATTGTTTTCCAAAACCCATAAGGCGCATCATCCTTTGAAAATTTAGTTATTGATACCACTTGAATGAAAGATTGGATTTTTCATAAAAACATAGCTAGGTTCATTAAGGCATGTAGACAACAAAATTTTACGAGTTGTGCAACATAAGACTTTATACAAAACTAGAGCCCAAAGTCAAAACCTTTAAAAGGATCTCAAAACTCAAGAGGGTTGATGTCCTACATTAACTACTTTGCAAGAAAGTAAGAAGAGAAAGATGGAGAGGAACTCACCCTTAGAGTGTAACTTGAGACCAACCCAAGTATTCCACCAAAGAATGGTGGTAAGACCCATTTTCTTCTTCTTCTCCAAGTCCCAAAATAGTGACCTCCAAAGACTCCACACCAAGCTCTTCTTTGGAATGGATGATGATACACAAGAAGGCGATGTGGTGCTAGCAATACCTCCTTGATGGACCCATTTTTTAGCCTGTTGGGATGTGAGAGATTTGATGCTCTCTCTCACTTCCTCCCTAACTCTTTGAAAACTCAAAACCTTAAAGAGAAATGAGGTAAAGAGGTGCTTTTATAAAAGCACATGAGAAGGCTAAGGCTCTCTCCTTGTCACTATGGATAGTAATAGGGGGTGATGTGGGCCACTTGGGTCTCTTGGACCAACTTATCACACTTCATTCTTCTAAAGCCCCTTTTGCCAATAAGAAAAGTTTATAAGGGTATGATCTGGCTTTTGAAAAAAAATCATTAAATGGCACCGTTGATTTATGAGAAAGCTATTTCGAGAAGTAGCACTCCCCCCGGCTTCTCCAATTCTATGTCATTGACTTCAATGAAAGCATATATTTTGGGTTTTACCAAATGAGCTATGTAATCAAAATTGCAAAAAAAAAAAAAAAGTGAATTTAAGCCCAAAAATGCAATGCCATTCGGCCTCAGGCTACCCACTTTAGCCCATGGGCTGTAGCATGAGATTTCGAGACCACCAACTACTTCCTTTTCGGTACTATCAATATCCATGAGTTTTTTTATATATAAAAAATGCCAAAGTTTAGAAGGGGTTAGGGGAAATGTCTTTGGAGTTCGAATCTGAGGTCACTCATCCATAAGCAAATGTTCTTACCACTTAGCTATGGTTGACTTAAATGCAATATTTTGATGTACGAATATGAGTTGAATATCCTAAGACAAGCACAGTGCATTAGCTAACTGGTCTTATTGAATCAAATCAAATGATGATTTATTTGTGTTTTACACTTAAATAATAAGTCACAAAATAGAGTTTTTAATACATTATTTGAATTTAAACTAATCTAAATGATATGTAGATCATTGATTGTACCCAATACACATGTCATAAACTCACATATTATAGGATTGAACTTCCATAAAATGTAAATATAAACTCATGAAAAGTTTTCATTAATGTAATAGTGTGGCTCAAAATGTGATGGAGTAAGCAACCTCTACTTTAATGTATGTTACGTATATTATTATGTCACCAATTGACCAAGGGTTGCTTGGAAACATCCTTCTTCTTCTTATGAATGATGAGAACGGGGAAATATTGTAAGTGATATTATGGGACAAGAAAGCACCAAAGCCATTGTGGTAGGAATTGGACAACATAGCCCAAAACTAAAGCCATTGATTTCGAACAATTATCATCTCCCACTGCAAGAAAAATGTCATATAACGACATGAAGTTAACAACGTGCATTTAATGTGTGTTGTAAATCATCATGTTTAACAACGTGCGTTTAATGCGTGTTGTGAATCATTCTTTGTTACAACGTGATATAATTGTGCATTGTTAAAATTGTGAATAAAAAAATTATTTACAACATGCGAGTGTTGCATGTTGTTAAAGATTTAGGGGGGTGTATTCAATTGAGATTTTAAAAGACTATTTATGGATAAATAAGTCCAGTGGATTTTAAAAGACAATTAGGAACATAATGACTTGAAAGGACTTTTTTTAAAGATTTTTTATATTCCGGATTTTTTATGTTTGGATTTTAAAGATTTATATCATAAGAATTTATAAGATTTGGAAGGACCACATGGATTTTTTTTTTTTTGTATGATGCTAACTAATGAGATTGGATTTTCTGCTCATCCTCACGCATTCTGAGAAACAAGTCTGCAAACCACAACATGCTATAATTTGTATTCTGAGAAACAATTAAAATGAAAACACCATCTGTGCATGGGATTGGCCTCAAAAAGGACCCTCTCCAATCCAACTGTACCACACACCACGAGCTTGCATTACTCACAGAAATACAACCCACTGAGAGCATATTCAAGGTGTCCAAGAGCACACATTACTTTTGGGCATTTAATCAAACACATAACGAGCACCCACTGAGATCATTTCCACGACAATTCTATACTAGCAATACTTAAGTGGATTTACATAGCACAAGTTATATACCCAAGAAATAAAATTTCAGAATAACCCGGAAGAGCAAATGCAAAAAGACACTAGATGTGGGCACTTGCATCAGCAATAATAGAAACGGGATCAAATGGAATGGAACAATAAATAAAAGCAAACATTCAAAGTTACAAGAGTCAATGAAAAAGATAACAAAGAAAGACAAGTTAAAGTAAAAGCCAATAAAATTTTCCCAATCTTTTAATAGCCAATTTGATGTAGCTTCATGTCCTCCTAAGTAGCATTTCTCCACATATCTAAAGCTATGGTAGCCCTCCATGCATTAGCATTTTCTCGTTGCTGCTCTTGGGTTTGAACAATAGGTTCCAAATTATCTTCTTCATTAACTGGTAATACTGAAGATGAAGATTCGTCTGTTGGTTCAATTGGAAATTCATCAGAACGACACTCTTTGCGAAGAAAGTTATGTAGTGCTACACATGCTAACACAAGCTCTGCTTGTGTCTTAAATGGAAATGGAGGCGCTGACTTAAAAATTGTGAATCGAGATTTAAAAATGCCAAATATCCTCTCGATCACATTCCTCAATGACGCATGGCGAAGATTGAACAATTCATTTTCATTTTGAGGGTCATTACCATGACCTGCAAAATCTTGGAGATGATATCGCACACCTTGAAATGGAGCTAAAAATTGGCGCCGATTAGGAAACCCACAATCCACTAGAAAATATTTACCTAATTATATATACAATACATATAAAATTAGTATGAAAAGTTAAAATACAAAAAAAAACATATTTATCATTTAAAAATTAAGTACTTACCTTGGGCCACTTTAAGTCCATTCCTCCTTGATAAAGCATCATTTAGTAGCTTTGAATCATGAGCTGAACCCTCCCACCCGCTAAGAACGTACATGAATTCCAAATCAAAGTTACAAGCTGCTAATACATTTTGTGATATCTTTCCATGACGATTACGATAACTGCTTACATCTCGCCCCCTCACCATTGCCGGAATATGTGTACCATCAATAGCTCCGATGCAATCCTAAAATTATTCATATATCACAATAACCATATTATGAAAAATACATATTATAATAACAATATTATTATAATTCGATGATTATTACATACCTTGAAATAAGGGTAAAACCTTGTGCTTTCCCTTATTTTAGCGGGCACAGCCGGTCCTGGTTTAGCCATCAAATCAGATGCTATTGAATTCAAGGCCTTCAAAATCTTGTGAAAATTTTCACTAGCAGCGAATTGTGATCGGCCAAATGTATTACGAATTACACAATATCGAGTATTTTGGCCAACTATTTGTAGGAACGCTGCAAGCATTTCTTCGACACAAATAAATCTTGTATCCTCCAAAAGTGTTTTTTCTCTAAGAATTGAGCATAACTTCCGGAATACATCTGGATACATTCTATATACTTGTCGAAAGATTGCAGGATCATCGTTTAATGCTTGATGTATATAGTCATATCCAAAGCTAGTAATTCGCCGTCGAGTTAATGGACGTTCAATATATTCACCACGCATCATATTCAGAAACTGATTTAGCACATGCATTACTGAATAAATTGCCATCACTGAACTGTAAATGGATTCATAAAATTCTTCATCTATTTCTTCATCATCCATATCTTCGTCATCAATTTCTTCTTCCTCTATGTCATTACCTTCATACATGTTCGATTGTGACATTATTCGTATATATAAAAATATACGAGACTGCAAAATAGTAAAAAGAAGAATATAATATGTATGTGAAGTTGCTATCAAAATAGTTTAACCAAGTAAAAAAGTAAAAGCTGTCCAAATAGTTTAACCAAATAAAAAAGTAAAAGCTGTGAAAATAGTTTAACCAAATTACAATAACAATAGTTCAACCAAATTACAATAACAATGGTTCAACCAAATTATAACCCAAATAGTTCAACCAAAGTACCCAAATAGTTTAACCAAAGTACGAAATAGTTCAACCAAAGTAGAAGCAAAATAGCACAAACAAAAATATAGTTCAACAAAACCCAATATGATCAAAATACTAAAATCATCCTAACTTGAATTTTATCCAAGATGAGCGCTCTTCTAATGACATCTTCAAGAACAAGTCTTTCTTTGCTTTATTACTAAGCAATTCACCCGCCATGAAACAAGTATTGTCATCCAAATTTGGTATTGAATGCAACAACTCATTGGTATCGTCCATGGTCCAAGATTCATAGTTCTCTTTCTCTTTGCCCTTTCCTTTGTTATTTCCTTGTTGTGAATCCCCCATTAAATTACTACTACAACATATGTAAGAAATTTATTAGTTAATGAAAACTGATTTACCACAGACAATAATAATGCTGAATGAAAAAGGAAATCTCCTTAATGAAACCCAACAACAATAATAATGCAAAACTCGTGCTTCAAGACCCAATCAGTTCTCTCTCTCTCCATACAATACAAACATGAAGGTTTTCTTTTTTGGGTTTGATTTCAGTTCTCTCTCTCCATACAATTCAAAACTTAATAATAATTTCTTCAAGACGACACCAATATATAAACAATTCCTATCAGCATGGTACAAGACAAACCATATATAAACAATAGAGAAAAGTACAAGACAATCAGCATGGTTACGAAGTCAACAAACCATATATAAACAATAGAGAAAAGTACAAGCCGATGGTATGAATACGAAAAAGGCACAGACCATAAATCGAAACAATAGACACAGACCATTAAAAATCGAAAAAGGCACAGCACGAAAAAGGCACAGACCATAAATCGAAACAATAGACACAGACAATTAACACAAGAAGACATATCACGATAAGGAAGCAATACCTTGTTGAAGAGCTGTTTATCTTCACGAAGAGCTGTTCGTCTTCTCTAGCAGACAAAAAAAAATCCAATGTAAAAAGTCTGATGGGTTAGGGTGGGATTTTTTATAGGGTTTGGTATTTATACCTCCCACTAAAAAGTCACACCAATTCCCTATTTAAAAAAAATCCTTCGAAATTAGCAAGTTTTTGAATACCAAAAGACTTTTTGTTACTTGTTTAAAGTCTTGATTGAATACCACTAGATTTGGACACCCTCTTTAAAAAATCCTAATAGTCCTGATTGAATACCATAAGACTTGTTTAGATTATTTAAAAGTCTTAATTGAATACCACAAGACTTATTTATCCCAAAATAGTCTTTTAAAATCCTAATTGAATACACCCCCCTTATTCTACAACATACATAGATGCGTTGCGAGTTTGATTAACTACTACAACATGCCTTGCACGTTTTGAAATGATTTTTATTATAAAGATTTTATGCGGGACCCAAAACTCCCTTTTCGCAAATTTTTATTTTTTTGTTACTCGTTCTCTATAGTCTTTTCACTTCTTCTTTCTCTACTGTCCCTCTCAACCTTTTTACTTCCTCTTACTCTACAACCTCTCTCTCATCACTCTCAAGCTTATAAAAACAAGACATTTCTCTATAGCCTCTCTAGGAAATTCGGAGTGTTGCTTACCCTTTGTTTAATATTCCTAGCAGTAAACAATAGTGAGACAATTTCTGAAAATGTATGATGAGCATAATTTGAAGTTGAAGAAAGATTTGAGGGCAACTAGGTCCTCACTACTGACACTTGAACAACTGTCCAAAACTGTAACTATATGGTGCTAATTGCCCATTTTATTGATTGTGAGTGGAAAATGCACAAGTGAATTTTGAACTTTTGTGTTATTTTCAATCACCAAGGAGCAACCATAGGGAAACTCATTGAAAATTTTTGCTTCAGTGAGGGATAGAAAAGGTGATTGCGATAATTGTGGATAATGTATCTACCAATAAAGTGGCTATAAATTTGGTTAGGTCAAAGTTGAATAAAAAGGATAAAGTAGAACATGTTTTGCAAAGGAAGTACCTACATGTGCGATGTTTTGCTCACATCACAAACCTAATAGTAGGTAGTGGTTTGAAGAGGCTTTCTAAGTCTATTTTGGCCATTAGAAATGCTGTTACGTATGTTAGGACTTTTTCTCAAAGGTTGGAGTTTTTTAGAACTTATGTGGACGCAAAGGGACTATCCATCAAAGGTATGGTTTGCATGGATGTCCCCAAAAGGTGGAATTAAACATTTATAATATTGGATGCAACCTTCAAATATAAAAAAGTTCTTGTAAGAATGGGGGAGGATGATGACAACCCTTTCTTGGCTTAGTTCAAGGAATGAGAACATGAAGTTGATGAGGATGGTGTGGTTGTGAGCAATAGTAACCATATTAGGTTTGGACCACCAAGTGAAGATAATTGGGACAATGCTACTATTTATGTGAAGTTCTTGAGGGGTTTTTATGAGGTCACACTAAAGGTGAGTGCATCTTTGCACCCCACTATCAACAAAGCTTTCCATTCTATTTTAGCAATAGAAAAAGAGATTGATAAGTTTTTTGTGTCACCAAGATGGCCACTGGTTCAAAAACAGAGTGTTGGTTGATACGGCATCCAAAATGAGAAAAAAAATACAACAAGTACTTTGTCAAATTTGAAGATGTAATAACCCGATCCTAAATTAATATTTAATTATTAAAGTATTCAAGTAAATGACAATTTTACCTTGGGAATATTTTAATGGGTTTAAAAGTTGACTTCTTGTTCGGAAAAGAATTTGGGGATTTGGGTGGTACCGTTGCGTAGAGCTCGACGATACGAGTTCGTAGACATGCAGCACGCCGATTCTAAGTTGTAACAAAGGAGGAAAGGTCTAGAAACGAAAAGGACGTAGTGGGAATTTTTTAATTTGTTACTGTAGCAACCAGGTGCTATTTATCTTCTTCTCTCTTGCGACACTCTCCCTCTCCTTAAGGCATAACAGGTCAGCCACTTTGGCTGACGATTTCTCCCAACTCCGGCCACCGGTTCAGGCAAGACCGGTCCCAAAATCTTCGTATCTTCATCCTTTGCCTAACCTAGCCTATTTCCTAGCTAAAACACCCAACGATTCGCTGCTGGAACGACTGGAAGTGTCGACGATTTTCGAAGTTTTCGACACCGTTTTCGGTGACTCCGGCCACCGTTTTCGTCAAGTGATGTATGAAACTTTGTCTACTCTTCGTGCTCTATCCATTTATGTATGTATTGTAGATCAATTTGGAGGTTTTAGAGATCGTTCAAAACACCCACTTAGGGCTCACGGTTTCAGCTTCATTCTGGCTAGTTCCAGTTAGTTTTTGGCCATGGTCGAAGAACAAAAGTTGCTCCATTCATTGTTTTGATCATGTAGGTATAGGTCTTGACCGGCTGTTTGGAGATTTTCCGATTGCCGAAATTGCTTTGGACACCCACACGCTGTCTGCGCCTGTTGCGGCGTGTGGGCCACATTATGACAGGTCTTTGGGCCCTAAAATGATTCCTATGTCATCCCAAGCACGATGGTTAAAATTCTTGTATGCTGAACATTTGGGATTATAGAATTGTGTTTTATACAGGTGAAAAATTTGGGAAACGAGCGAATTACAGGGGAGACTCTGCCGAATTTTCGGCAGAAGTCAAACCTTAAAAGAATTTTGAGTCTTAGTTAAAAAGGGCAATTTGGTCAAGTGTGCCCGACACCTGCTAGGTGTTGGACACGCACAGGGTTCGGCTGAGATTCCAAAGTGGAATTTAGGTCGGGTCTTGTCAGAAGATATGTGATTCTGGTTGTTACTATTATTTTGGACCCTAGATTCAAGCTTAGGCATGTGACACATCTGTTTAGGAAAGAGAAGTTTGATGATGTCTATGTGTGAAGAGTATGCACCTAGATTTGATGATGGAATTCACACGAGAAGTGGGAATGTAAATTCTGCTCCACATAATCTGAATTAAGATTCACAAGATGTTGATGATATAATGGACGATTAGATAAAAGTGGTGGATGAGAGCAAGGAGGATGTAGTGGCACATGAAGTGGATTCCTATTTGCAAAATCCTTTGGAACTAACAACCAAGGGGTCTTTTTTTGACATCTTGTTGTGGTGGAAGCTCAATAGTCCTAAGTACGCTTTGTTGGCAGCAACTGCAAGGGATATTCTTGTCATTCAAGTTTCAATGATCAAAAAATGAGCTGTTTTAGCACTGGGAAAGAGTAATTGATGCATTTAGGAGTTCATTAACTCCTAGATAAGTGGAGACATTGATATGTATGCAAAATTGTTTGAAGGGAGATGACATTTCCACCATTTTAGAAGATGAACCTACTCCTGAAGAATATAAGTTTTATGACTGTTGAATTAGGTATGTTATTACTTTATAATGTTGCATTTGTTTTTAATTTGATTAGGCTTTTTTCTAAGCATTTTTTATGATTGTGTGGATTTATTCTCTATAGAATACGCAAGTACTAAGCTTCCACCAGTACAAACACAGTAGCTTCAGATCCAAAGGGAAATGGACATGCCAAGTAACCAAGTATCTTGCTCATTTGTTATTCTTTGTAAACTATTTTGTTAATGTAAAATTTTTCTTTGTGTTTTAAACTTTGGTTGTGAGATTTCCATTATGTTTTGGTTTTTTGTTACTTTTTTTTGTAATTTAATTTCCAACCATTGAGGTTTGTTGAGTTACTTTGAGTTTGAGTCTTGATTCTTGATTGTAATTCATTTGGCAAGTCTTGAATTAACTGTATGAGGCTTGATTCTTGATTTGTAATTAATTTCGTAGATCTTGATTGTATGAGGCTTGATTTCTAAAATTCAATGTATTATATAGGAAAAATGGCAGGTCTTTTTTGGTTTTGGTATGGCTTAGACGTGTCCTGAGAAACATCCTTATCATCTCGTCCCGTCCCGTCCCGATTATCCTTTCCGGGATTGACACTGGGAAGTCCTTCATCCTTTGTCATCCCGTATCGCGCCCAACAGTAACTTCAATGCTTTGAAGTTGCTCTCATTGGTGGAAAATGTAATAGTGGGTTAACTTTATTGTTATATTTATGAGCACGGGCCGGTCCTAGACATGCTTAACTGGGCTAGGCCAATCTTGACCCAAACCCTACCCAATCTTAAAGCAGGTTGAGCCAATTGAGCTTAAACAATGGACCAGGCCAGGCAGACCCACTTTGGCCCATGGGCCTCGAGCAAAATGGTGATCCCTATCTCAATCCCTATATCTTCAATCTTTTCTATTGAATTGTTGATAGAAAATAGATGTTGAAGAGGAAATTCCCAATGAAAAGCTAAACAAAAAAATTGTGATTTTCCCTCACGTTTTCACAAATATTTGTTTTTTTTTAAGGAGGTAAGTCTTGTTCATTCAACCGTAGTCGAATATCCTTGAGTACTAGAAAAATCCTCAATATTCACAAGTTTATCGGACATGGTAATAGCACTCATGCCAATATATCCCAACCTAACATAGAAAAACATCATAGCCTCTCATCTTTCCGTATCTTAGTGGACACGGTACATCTTTCCCTTTTTATTAATGTTCCACTTGGATATCTAAACATTGTTCACATTTTCCCCTCTTCAAGTGGAACAACCATGAATTGTTTCATTCTTCTGTGAATTATGCAATGATGGATGATGGAATAATATATCTTTACAAAATCCGATTTTTTTATAAACAAAATTACATATCCAACGCATTATCAACACCGATTGTACACAGCCTCCAACTACAGATTGTACCGAAAGACATCTTTGTTTTTCTAGAATTACTGCACATGTTACCGAATACGTTGTAATTATTTTTAGGTTAATAATTCTCTCCAATATAATCGCAAAGAAAATATGTGATAATGGTGGTGGCTTCCCCCTCCCCCCAGTTCGAACCTGTCTGAACTCCAATGTAACCACACACAAAATGCAAGAGTGCAAATTATCTTTTGGCAATGGAACATCTCTACTATTATAAAGCCAAGCTAAAAGCAGTTGGGTCACACGTTTAACCCAAAAAGAATTGGACAGACCCCTCAAACAAAAAAGAAATAAAAATCAATTGCTGCTGGAAAATTAATATTTAAAGTTGAGATGGGTATTGTCGTAAAAAAGGACCAAAATAAAAAATAAATAAAAAGTGAGAAACTGAAGAGATGATCCAACTTCCACATTCAGAAGAAATTATCACTCTTTACTCCTCGTTCAGGGATAACTGCAGGGCACAATGGAAAGAAAAAAGTGAGCACACCTGAACTAGACGAGGTAAAATTAAATATGAAGTTATAGCTAACTTGAGATATCATTAATCCCCTCATAGGAGATACCAGTTCGGGGTATTATTGATCCACTAAACTACACTTATAAAATAATTCCTAACAAGATTGCCAGTAAGTATGAACAGATTAGACTTCCCATTTGAGAGTTCACAATAATTTAGTATTAAATAATCTTCTATCTCCTTGGCTTTGCATCTTCTTTGTTTCATTCATCATCGTAGAAGACATGACATAAATAATGGCATCATCAATTAAATGTTTTGTTACAAACAGCATGATTATTTCCATGTCCATTAAGCCATTGGGAAGAGGGAAAAAGAGGGCGAGGTAAAGAAAATTTAAAAGTAGATAGGCCTGCATCTCGCCTCACCCGATCTTCCCTGCTTTAATGTTCAATTACAAAGTAGATGTATTTATAAAACACAGAGCAGATAAGTTTCATTGGCTCTGAAGAAGCACTTTGCAAATAATCCTCTGTCAAAACGGAGGTAAGTATGTCTTTGATGCATGGTTCTGGAACTTTACGTCCGTGCAACCACCACAATATAGAAAATTCGAACAGTTGCAGGAGAATTAAGCAATAAACAGGTACAAACTCGCCTGAAAATACTTGGCATTCATCAATTTTGTGTCGGTCTTAGTTCCTTCTGATTTCAGCAGCTTTCACCCACTAATGTCCGTCTTGCTTCTGCTTTCTGCCGCATGAAAAAAGTAGAAGGGGGTTACTGCGTAAATCATCTCTCTCATCCAGACGCGCAGGCCGCCCTTAACCAAGTGCTATAGATTCCATAATCTTTCACTCTGTCGAGAAAACAAAATACTTATTAGAAATAAATACAAAAAGTTTTGCATCTGTTATATATAATAAAAATGGGAGTGATCCTAACACCACCTTATCATCTTCATTAATATCTGTTTAAACAGAAAAGCATAAAATGTGATGCCAGAGCGACTGTTTTTAGGTCGCCTATAACAAATTAGGTGGGAAAATGGATAAACATTTGGGAATTTTCAGAGGAAAGGAATTACATGAGAAGGAAACTCAATAAAGTGATCTGAATTGTGAGAAAATGGATAAACCTAAGAAAATTACAGAGGGTCCTGCACATAGAGAAAAGGAATAGGGATGCATTCCTTTTGTCTACCTGACTTTCAGACAGCCATTTCAATTTTGTGAATTGATTGGACTGTGTACACTCATAAATTGAACAGTGACCATTATATTCATGCACAGACGCATGCATTGTGTGCACTATCCTAATTTCATAAGGTTCAATTTCATCCTTCTTTTGTGATGTATGTCTTGAACCCAATGTCTAGGCTATGCCCACAATTCAAAGTTAGTTAAGAATCAATAGTTCCAGCTGGCCAATTCTACTACAAGTATCAACATTTCTGAAAACTGGAAATCTTGACTATATGTCCTACAGCCATCACTAGCTTAATTGTCACCATACTCAACTAAACAATGTAAACACAACTTTATTCCAAGTTTTATTGACTATACACCAAAGACACCAAAAAACATAAGATATCTACATCCAAGCATCATTATGCAGTCACAGTCATCAGTCAGTGTTCAATCTGGTAGCTCCTACCCTATATCTGTGGGTACATGAGTATAAACACATTGTCCTGGAAATTTACAACAACCCAACAAAAGAGTGATAGCTTGCTATTCACATTTCCAAATGAACCACTGCTGGAAAAGGGGAGAATGTAAAAGTTATTACGAGTTACTAAATCTAAATAATGATTTGAGTAAACGAAATACTGACCCACAGGGTAAGACACAGACTATTTATTACAAGACAATAAGAATCAATTAATGAGAAATTATAGCAAAAGAAACCAATTCCACCACAGAATAAGAATTATTGGAGAGGTTGATCTAATTAAAATCTTTTTGAAGATGCTTAGATTGTAAATTAAATTAAATTGAAGTACATTTGACAAGCAGCTTTGTCAATAGATTTCACATTTGGCAAACATAAAGTAAGGAGAAAAATCAGACTTGCAAGATCAACACAGATTTCACTTACGAGAACATGTCATTTGGATCGATTTCAGGAAACAGGTTAACATAAAAGCGAAAGCCATCGGGGCTTATATCTCTGCATAGCAAACCTGCCAACAATATCCAATATTAATCAAAATTTAAAAAATATTAGAAATTCCTTTTGATAGGAAACATAACTTCTATGTAGAAAACATTATTAGAATATTGTCAAACAAAGTTGTGCAACAGTGTACCTTTGCTTTCAGCAGTAAGAAGATGCTCCTTGGCCATGCCTGGTGCAATACCTAATGTGATTGCAGCATCACTGGCACTTATCCCAGTTCGAAGAGCATCGGGCTTTGTTACAAGGGTCTTGATTCTAGCAAAAACCTAATTTGACAAACACAGTAAGTTGTGTCAAGCAACTTGAAATGGCTTCTGATATAGAATGACCGTGACATCATAATCAAAGATGCAGACAATGTGTAAATTTTAGCCTCTTACTTGGCCAAGATTTGTTTTCATCATTACCACAAAAGCAAAACAAAAAGATTTGTATTCATCACATAGCTTGAATGGCCAAGAATGAAAATCATTCTCCTTCCTCCTATTCCAGTGTTTACAACATAGTAATCAAGAGAAACATGGGAGCCATATAATATAGGCCCCGCATAAAATAAGGAATCTCATTCCTGTCCAGGAATCTCATTCCTGTCCAGGAATCTCATTCCTGTCCAGGAATCATTCTGACGATTTGGGAATCAAAATCATTTCCACCAGAAATGAAATATGTTTCAACCCACACAACTGTAGAATCTTATCAACATGAAACAGCTTACAGAGAGATAATAAGATCACCTCTTCATCACTATGGGACTTATTCTGGATGACCATGACTCCACTATCAAACTTTCGAAGCATTACAGGGCTGCAAACATAGAACGAGATTATATTATGGTAATAACAAGCTCATGTTACAATGCTACTGATATAGACTGGTATTTATTTTTCACTTATTACAAGTAATGAAGACTAGCATTTATATTTTGCATTATCATACAAAGGTGCATCCATGCTTTCAAATAAACAAATTTAAGAAATTCCTACATACACGTCAAACTTCTCCCAGAGAGAACATGCTTGCAGCAAATCTTCTGGCGAGATCAATTCTGCATAAAGATAGATAACAATCCATGTTTGACCCTTTAAACATCCTGACAAGAACTCAGAACTTAACAAAGTCATGGAACAAAATTAAATTAAAACAAGAGCTCTGATATCATCACACAAAACCTGTGCCTCGAGCACGATTGAAGAGACAGTAGATGTCTATAAGATTCATCATTCCCCCAGATCTCTCAAGTGGAAGTCTGACAAAATCTGCTAACTATTTACCAAAAACAACAGAAAATGAGTTTTCTCCTCTAAGATGAAAGATATAAAAAACTAATAAACAACATGAGGTATTTTTCATAAATCAATAATGTGAACATCCAATAAGAATAAACGTGTATATCAGACAAGTTAATACAATACAGTTTAACAAGATAAATCAGAATTGCACAATAGAAATTTCCTAGCATAACTTCAAATTGCTTGGTCAAGAATTTTTTTTAAAATTTATTTTGAAACGAGATTGGTCTAGAAATATTGTTTACATTTTGTTGCTTTTTAACGAGGAATAGCTCAGGGTCTAAGGATGGCGCTAACTTTCTCTTCAATGGCACAGACTGATATTCCAGTGATACAATCTGACTTTACAGTTCACTTGATCATCAATTGCTAAAGAGAGAAACTAAACAAAGTGGTTTCATTCACAAAGAATATAGAGAGAAGACAACCTGACGGGACAATTGTTGGTGATACATAGCACCAGCAGACTCCTTGGTAACAGGCGATATAATACCAACACTCAGCAACCAATCTTGCATCTCTTGTTTGGAACCCAATTCTTCATCATTTTCCGCACTGGGCTGAGAAGTCGAGCCAGATAAAAGTTTCTGCCTCATTTTCTCTGCTAGCATCACCATCTCTTTAGCCTTACTCTGTAAATTTAATATTGCTCTACAACTTAAAGCCATTCACAAACAGAGAACATAACATTGGTTCAAAAGTATCTACACTGAATGCACCCACAAGTCAAAAATATATAATAAAAAATAAGAATACAAGCCTACTTTCAGGACTCAAATGCAATTACTTTTAAAATTTAGAAAAATAAAAAATAAAAATCCAGTGTTCACTAGCTAAGCCGCATATTATAGCCTTCAGCTGTGCATTCAACAATTTTTTCGGCAACTAAGCAAAACATATATGATCACAAACCCAAAAACGAAAAGCCTAAGACAAAAATTCTCAATAAAAGTCCTTCAACACATATTCTCATCAACCCAGCACAGCATTGCAAATTACTTTCCCAAAAATCAAATACTTGAGATGCAGACATACACAAAAAGGCACATTTACCCTATCGATTTCAGAATTTTCCCCCATTCAGTGAACAGCCAGATTCTACTTTCCCAGTTGATACAAAACTTAAATTCATGGAATTCAACAATTATCTTAGTAACCAAACAGGCAGCATTACCATGAGAGCATTCAAGTCCTGGAAAGCGTCTTGCAAGCTCTTATCAGTACTCTCCCACATCTCCTGCTCCTTCCTTAGAATCCCTGACACTCCAACCATCCTCACCGCCCCTTCCCTCGTATACATCCCAGAGCTCGACCCGGAACCCGAAGCAACATCCGAGCCGGCCTGCTCATGCACAATCTCCCAGGCCCTTCCCCGCCAGCTGTCCCAAAACTTGTTCAAAAAGGCGTCCAAATCGCCCTTCCCCCTGACCACGACCGTCACCACCACGGACCTTGAACCAGAACCCGAATCCAAAACCCAGCCGTCGGGCGAGACCGAGAGCTGGAATCGGAGCCGGGGTGAGGCGAACATGGACTTGATTGACTTTTTGGCGGAGAAGATGTGGGTGATGGCGGCGAGAGGGATGGCGGAGGCTGAAGAGGCGGCGGTGGACTCGGGAAGCCATAAGAGGCGGTGGGTGGTGAGAATGAGGAGACCCGATTTGAGGTGAGGGAAGTTGGGGAGGTCTTCGCATTCGAGGTCTACAGTGGAGAGGAGTGAGCATTCGATCTCCGTTGGAAGGAGGACTGGGCGGCCGCTGGTGGTTAGTTCCGCCGCTTGCAGGCAGTTTCTGGCCATTTGATGATCATACGATGATGATGATGATATGAAGAATTTGTGCTGTAGGATTGATTAGTATGATGTAGTTTGATGTTGCTAATTGTAAGTAAGTTACTCAATTAAACTCAAGGGGGAAACTTCAACACAAGTCAGAAAAGGCTTTACACGAGCCATGTCGGGTATGGGAGAAAATGTCTTTTTTATTTTTGGACAAATCAATGTTTTGGTATGATTGCTTCTTCAATTTTATTTTTTTCATTTTCTAGGAAAACTTATTACTTGGAATGAGGAAAGTCGTGAATCGAGGAAGTAAGGAATAGGCAAGAGAAGAAATGAGTATGGAATCAACTACTTCTACCTAAATCAATCTAATTTTTGTATTTACAGATATTGAATTGGGATCCGTATACTTCTTAATTTCGTACGTAAGTAAACTCAAGCAAAATCAAGAGTAAAAATAATTTCAATACCCATATATAGGGGTGGGCATCAATCCGGCCGATCCGGTTACACCGGCCGAACCGATTATATTGGTTTTGTTTGGTTTGGTTTTGACCAAAGAAAAAGTCAACAGTTTGAAAAACCGATCCGAACCGGTTTGGTTTGGTTCGGCTGCGGTTTGGGAGTTTTGAAAACTATCCTAAACCAAACCGGACCGATTATAAATCAATTTATTATTTGTTTAATTTAGTTTACATGTGGCAAGGCTTGAGTGGTTAGTTGAAAGTGTACCATGTACCCTAGCACACCTGATTGGACTCCAAAACTAATACTCACGGACTCCATTCTCTCTCCCTTGCTTGAGCCTCTCTCTCTTCTTCCTTCGTTTCAACCCTAGCCGCAACTCCCTCTCATCATCACTCTCTCTCTGTCTCTCTCTGCTCTACACTCCTCATCATATCTCTCTCTCTGCTCCACCTCTACCTCTCCCGCCCCTAGCCGTCAATCGTCGTTCCACCGCCTTCATTGAAGTCGAGCCAATGGTACGTTGTGTTAGCTTCTTTTCTTGCTTGTTTATTCAATGAATTCCTCCAATCAATTCGCTGAATAGAAAATGGAAAACCCAATTGTATTTTGTCTGTTTGGTTGCCTGAAAACAGCCGGAAAAAATATGAGTCAAACGTGTTTGGATTAATTTAATTTTAGATGGGGTACTGTTTATATTTGACATTACATTTAAAATTTGTTTGCTTTAATCATAAACAATAGGATACAAATCCTCAATGGACACAGACAAGGTGGACGCTGATGATGATGATGATGGTGAGAGCCCCTATGAAGATGGAGAACCCTCCATTGACGCAGACGAGATATTTACCGAGATGATGATGATGAGAGCCCTCAATGAGCCCTTCTGGAGATGGAGAGCCCGCAATGGACACAGACAATTGGAGGAGTCGATTGCGGCCAGATTCAAGGCAAAGAATTGTCAACAAGACGTAAGTGTTTTTATTCTTCTTAAGAAATAGTTTAGTGGATTACATTATTTATCATGAATTTACTTTTGTTGTTAAGAACTGTACCTCCATGCCATGCTTTGATGGTGGTTAATAAGTTTTATTGATTGTGTTGCATGTAAAGAATGGAGACATTGAAGAGGCATCTCCCTTTCTCTGGTCAAGAGGGATTACAGGAGCTCAAGAAAATTGCTGTAAGGTTTGAGGAAAAGATTTATGCTGCTGCCATTAGCTTGTCCTATATGCTTCGACCAATTTTCAAGTTCCGGTGATCCGAACTTATCTGTGTAAGTGATTCCAATTCTATTTTGAATTACTTGGGGTTGCATTGTTTTATTTTGACTTGCTTTTTGCTATTTCCCTCTTTTCTTTTTTTGTTAATTTGGGGATTTTGTTAATTTGGGGAGTGGTGTGCTTTGTTGTTTGGATTTACAGCAACTCTGCTTCCGGGTCTAATTTTCAATGTAGCACTTGTAAGAAGACTTACTTTGGCAATCAAACACATATTGACCTGACAACAGCCAGTGGCTCCAAGAACTATGGTGAATCAATGCCGGTTTCCAGAGCTTTTCCTCTCTTTGTAGTTGCTCACATTCTCTATGTAGTGCAGCATTAAAGTCTAAGAAAATGAGCCATAACACTCACATGGCTCTGATAAATTTCTTACAGAAAAAACGATACGGCAACCATTGAAGCTTATTTCTATTTGTATGCAAATGTGGGATTGTATGTTGAACTTTGTTTTATTGGAAATTTGGTTAACTTTCATGTTACTTTGATTTACTAGAAATTTGGTTAACTTTCATGTTAACTTTGTTCTACTTTGGCAAGATTTGCATGTTAACTTTGTTCTACTTTGGCAAGATTTGCATGTTACTGTAAGACATGTTGTTTTATGCCTAAACCGGCCGAACCAAACCGCACCAAACCGGTTATGAATGGTTTGGTTTGGTTTGGTTTTCATTTTGATTTTAGGTGAAACCGAACCACACCGGACCGTGAAAATGTAATTGGTTCGGCCGTGGTTTGAGGGTCAAACCGGACCAAACCGGACCGTGCCCACGCCTACCCATATATTAATGGGAGTTTCACTAAAACACCCAAAATGGGGGCTGAAATTATAAAAAAACCCAACACCCAAAACACTTTATAAACACACCCAAAACCCATCATTACACACACTTAAAACCCATTTATAAACACACCCAAAAAATATACAATTGTTGATTTTGGGATTGATTTTGGGTGTGTTTCTATGTTTACATAGTGCGTGAGTTTTTTTATAAATACATGTCTAGGATTGGATTTATTTATAATAATCTATATATGAATTTAGTAGAAAGAAGAAGTCATGAATCAAAATAGTGCTAGTACCCTTCTATGTAAATAAATATGCCATTATTTTCTTTCCCCCAAACCCAAATCTGATCATGCACAAAACTCCAAAAATTATCTTTATTCTTAAGCCTGGAAAACTAAGGATGGAAATTTTTTTATATGGAAGTCACAATGAAAATAATTAGCCAAATATCTTTATCCCTACAACCTATTACTTTGTCTTTTCATATGTGTGTGAACACTTCAACTTCTATTCATTTGATAAAGTAGTCAATTGCTATCAAGAGTTAGGAGATATTGTATTTGTTTTAGCGTCTTTTGTAAAGGGCTTATTATGCCTAAAACCCACTATGTGAATGTCAAGACCCACCCTTAAATTTTTCCTTGAAACTCGAGAGGAGCTCTGAGCATGTTTGACACCTATTAATTTTCCCTTGAGACCCGAGAAAAGCCCTGAGCATGTTTGACACCTATTGAGCATGTTTAAAGAAAAGTTTGAAAACAAGAAATAAATGAAAATCATACGATAATGAAGGTGACTGGTGACTGGAAATGAGTGGAAATATATGATTCAATGTAGCTCGAGTTGACCTCAAAATCTACTACATGGGCTAAAAATAATTTCTTAGTTTACCCATGAACTTAACAAAAAATTTGAAGAAATTAAAAAGAAAAGACCATTAATGCAACATATAACATAATTTGAGAACAACAACAACTATAAGTAGAATTCGAAGATGAAAATGCATATTGGTATAATTCATAGACCATTGCTACAATTTAACTTATATTTTTAACTTTTTTTTAAAAGAAAACTCAAAAATTCAAACTTAACCCAAAGGGCAATGCTAGCAACCTTCTCTCCAACCTTCTCCTTTGGACTTTCTCCATTTTACTTATGACATGTGTCACTTTCCATACACTTAAAACAATGTTATAAATGCATCACACAAGCTAAATTTTGTTTTTCAAGTTTACCCTTATTAAATATAATGATTTTTTTTTCACAACTTTCTTACCACCTTATTATAAATAAATAAATAAAAGAAAAAAACTTCAGTTTATTTTTTTGAAAAAAAGAAGTGTTTTCTTTTTTTTTTAGTGAGAACTTTTTTTTAATTACAAAAGAAGTTCATGCTATGCTAGGTCAACAATTTATTAGTACAATCTATATTCTTTGGAAGAACGAAAAGCATATTTTTTAAATATAAAAAAACCTACGTTTTTCTTATTTAGTTTTTTAATATGGTGGAAAGAAAGTTATGCAAGGACTGAAGGTTTTATTAGCAACATATGTATTCTATGAAAAAACAAAAATCAAAGATTTTTTTTATTATATTGAAACCTTTTTTTTTCTTATTTAATTTTTTAATAAGGTGGAAAGAAAGTTGTTAAGATACTAGCTTGTTGTAAAAAAGAAAACAACACATTCAATAAGGGTTAATTTGGAAAAGAAAAATTAGCTTGTGTGGTGCATTGATGACATTGTTTTAAGTGTAAGGAAAATGACACATGTCAAGAGGAAAATGGAGAAAGTCCAAAAGAGAAGATTAAAGAGAAGGTTGCTAGCCTTTCTCTAACCGAAAAACAAATTATCACACTTACCCAAAAAATTATCACAGTAGCATTGCCCGAGAACCAAAACTAAGAAAATTTTATCTCTTTCCTTTCACGTCAAACATCAAAAACCAATGCTTGCTTTACACGACATAAAGGTTAATGCAGAGACTACTCAGGTCCCAGTCCCACTAACGACGTGTCTAGTCAAAGTTCAAATACTCAACTGTGATTTACAACCAAAAAAGGGGTTGCAAGAAGAATATGGCAAATTGGGCCAAATTTAGACGTATTTCTTAAAAGGCTAATTTTCGTTTTTGAATTTTGATTCATTGTGTTGGTCTTGGTCTTAGTGTTGGTGTTGATTCAATTTGAATTTGAATTTTCTTAAATCCTGTTGAGCTTTCATTCTTCTAGGCATTGGTCTTGGTGTTGGGAATTGCAGAATTATGGATCTGCACTGCATACAAGTGAAGTGACCTTTAGAATAAGCTTTCTGAGAGAGAGAGAGAGAGAGAGAGAGAGTGTGAGAAGGGAGGACGAGTAAGACACAGTCCCGGTCGATTAAACCAGTTGGAAAAGAGAAGAGAAGCTGGGGGAGAAATGTCAGAGATGAAGTGAACGTGTAGAGCAAAAGAAAACAAACAGATTGTCCACTCAAAACGGGTCAAGAAGTTGAGAATGGGATCTATCACATATTTTAAGCCGTTAGATCTGGCCAAGCATAATCCTACGGTTGTAAATGAATAGTTGCTCTCAGGTCCTCAGGTGCATCGGTGCCTTGGTTTTTCCTCCTTTCTCTCAGAACGGTTACAACGGGTTACAAAACAAGAAGGGTTGAAAAAATATATGGCAAATTGGGCCAAATTTAGACGTATTTCTCAAAAGGGTAATTTTCGTTTTTGGATTTTGATACATTGTTTTTATCTTTCTCTTAAATTCTGTTGAGTTTTCATTCTTCCAGGTATTGCTGATTGCAGAATTCTAGTTATGGACAAGTGAAGAAGCTTTCTGAGGACATCTCCTACCCCCCCTACATTACAAAAATGATGCAGGTAAGAAAAATCCTGAGTTTCTTTGCAAAAAAGAGTCTTTAAAAAAAGTAAATTGTTTTGAATTCATGGGCTTAAATCAGTTTTGCTATGTTGATCAATGACAATGAAGAGGTAGAGTAGTAAAGGAGGAATTTAAGATGTTGTGGCAGCTTTTTCATTTTTCCCATTATGTTTACCTGGGAATTATGATCTCATGCATGTACTGCGAGGAGTAAATAAGCCTTGTAGATAAACCATGGAGATCTTGATTTCAGAAAGACTTTAGAATGAACATGTGAAAGTCAGAATACTAGGTATTGTTAATTCCGGTGACGAACCCTTTTGCGAGAATGTTATGTTTAGAATACAAGTTATGATAATATCTGGGAAACTCAGCAGGCATCAACCCATTAGGTAATATACTTTGCTAGTCTTTTCTGACCAAAAAATGTATTGGTCTTTGAAAGTCACACACAGATGCAACAATAAAATACATACTTGTTTGTTTCTTTTTTGATTCGAGGATGAACACGTGGACTACAAAATTCTTCATATTAACTTTCTCTTGGAAAATAGAAACTTATTGGGTAAGTAAGTGGTGTATTGAAGGCTGAAATTGTTTGCAGGAATTGTCAACCATTGATGATCTACCTGCAAGTAATGTGGAACTTGAACCAGAAAGGATAGAAGATGGGAAAGATGGAGGTCCTGCCTTCCATTGTGATCTTTACGATACAGAATTAGTTCACAAGATAGCTCAAGTTTTCATCCCTGGATTAGCTACAGCTTGTGTTGACAATACATCTGGTGATATCTTCTGGACCCCTGCTTCAGTGGCTGCTGATGTGAGAAAGGAGATGGTGGAGTATATCACTCAGAGAAGTGAAAATTTTGTTGCAGAATCAGTTATCTTAGAAGGTGGCGCAGATGCACAAGTATCTGATCATCCTTATGATATAATTTCTGATTTTGTTGATGACTTTGCAAGTTCCAAGAGAAATTTGTTTAGTCGGGTTTCAGGATGGTTGCTAAGTGAAAAAAGAGAAGATAAGATAGATGATTTCGTGCAAGAGATGGAAATAAATGGGTTTTGGTTGCTTGATAGAAGAGAAACAATAGCTCAGTCTTTGCTAAAGAATGTGGACTTTAAGAATGAACACCACTGCAATATGAAATTTAACTCTCCTGTGGAGCTTGCAGAGCATGTTTCAGACTGCAGTTTTAGGTCTATGACTTGCACAAATCGAGGATGTAGTACCGTTTTTTGTGCAAGTCACAAGGAGAAACATGACTCAATTTGCCCCCTCAAGATTATTCCATGTGAACAAAACTGCTGCAGTACCATCATGAGACGCGACATGGACAGACATTGTATTACTGTCTGTCCAATGAAGCTTGTTAGTTGTCCTTTCTATGCGGTGGGTTGTCAATCTCCTGTTCCGCACTGTAAAGTTGAGCAACATAATTCAGATGATCTCCATTCTCACTTGCTTTTTGTTCTTCAAAGTATTCACAAGGAAGCATCGGTGGAGGATCTGGAAAAACAGCTGGAGCGACTGAAAAAAGTGAGTTTCATGGTATTTTCCTTGCATTTATGTTAATAATTTTAAGGTCAAATTACCACAATAATCTGCAATTTCTTATCAGCAAACTTATATATAAAATACTTAAAAGCATTGAATAAGAAAAATAAATCTGCTTGTACAGCGGCATGCTAAGTACTAAATATTCCGATTGCCAATATCTTTATGGATCTGTATACTTCCATCTTTCTTCATTAGAACAGCTCGAGGGAGTGCTCTGCTATGATTAGCCGTTTTAAGACTCAGTTATACTCTTCAATCCAGTAATTGCTATTCTCTTTTAACCATGCAGAAATCTAGTTGAACAAAAGCTTTTCAATTTGTTTTTGTGAAACAAATTCTTACATATGGGTGTTTCCAAAAGATTTTTTACATGTGGTACAACTTGTGGTAGTGTACACCCACATGTAGATTTTATAAAAGCTTTTAATTCAGGATATTGAGAAATGTAACAGGAAAACTATTTTCCTTGATTGCTTTTGGACAAGAGTGTGATTACCTTTTGGGAATATGCATGCTGGAATTGAGTGCTTCTCTGCATATGTTTTTTGTAGTTCTTATTAGCAATGTATTTGTGATGCTGTCTATTTGTCTAGAATGATACCAAATACTTGGTCCCTCTGCTAACTAAGACCAGCACATTTCATGTTACATGACAGGCATCATCATCCAGTCAATTAGCAGATGCTCGAGATGTGAGATCATTAACCCATGCAGTCAAGGAAATTGAAGCCAAACTTGGGCCAATGGAAGTGAGCAGCAAGCAGCCAGAGGATTTTGAAGCAAAATTAGGGCCTAAGGAAGTGAGCAACAAAACCCCAGAGGATGATGAAGCAAAACTGGGGCCAATGGAAGTGAGCAGCAGCAAGCACCCAGAGGATCTTGAAGCAGAATTAGAGTCAATAGATTTGAGCAGCAAACCTCTAGAGGATCTTGAAGAAAAATTAGGGCCTAAGGAAGTGAGCAACAAAACCCCAGAGGATGTGGAAGCAAAGCTAGGGCCAAAAGAAGTGAGCAGCAAACCCCGGGAGGATCTTGGAGGAAACCTTGAGCCCAAGGAAGTGAGTGGAAAATCCCCAGAAGATCATGAAGTAGAACTAAGGCCAAAGGAAGTGAGCAGCAAACTCCCTGAAGATCCTGAAGCAAAACTTGGACCAAAGGAAGTGAATAGCAAACCACTTGAGGATGTTGAAACAGAACTAGTGCCAAAAGAAGTAAACAGCAACAAATCCACAGAGGATCTTGAAATAAATCTAGCGCCAAGGGAAGTGAGCAGCAAAAACTCAGAGGATCTTCAAGCAAAACTTGGCCCAAAGGAAGTGAGTAGCAAGTCCCCAGAGGATCTTGAAGCAAAACTTGGGCCAAAGGAAGTGAACTGCAAATCCCCAGAGGATGTTGAAACAAAACCAGGGCCAAAGGAAGTAGGCAGCAAACCCCTAGAGGGTCTTGGAACAAAAGTAGGGCCAGACAAAACGAGCAGCAAACTCTCAGAGGATCTTGAAGCAAAATTTGGGCCAAATGAAGTGAGTAGCAAACCTGCAGAAGATCTTGAAGCAAAACTAGGGCCAAAAGAAGTGAATAGCGAACCCCCTATGGATCTTGATGCTAAACTAGGGCCAACGGAAGTTAGCAGCAAGCCCCGACAGGATGTTGAAGCAAAAATAGGGCCAAATGAAGTGATCAGCAAACACTCGAAGGATTTTGAAGCAAAACCAGGGCCAATGGAAGTCAGCAGCAAAGACTCTAAGGATCTTGAAACAGAACTGACGACAACGGAAGTGAGCAGCAAACCGAACGATAGTAAAGAGAGGAGGGAAACCTTGATTTCGAAAAATGTATTGGAGGAAGCTGAAACATAAACTCAAACCTGTCAAGTATCCAGTTTTATCAGACCTGATTCACAAATTAAAGAGTTCTTGCCTTACCAGAAATTGACAGCATCTGTAACTGTTCTCCACTGCCAATCAGGCAGTGTGATTTTTATATACTCTTAGATCAGCTTATTTTGTGCCCTGTTCTTTATTCCTTGTTCCCAATCACTCTTTGTAAGCAATATAATGTTGTGATAAAAATTATTTACTGCGGAAATATTTGTCTAGTGACATCTATTGTTGTAGGGTGTTTTTCTTATTTTTTGGGAAAAAGTCTCGTGTACTGCTGTTGTATGCAGTGCCCCTCTGACATTAAACCTGCCACATGCAAGTTACATGAGCACTTTAAAAAATATTCATTTAGTATGAAACAGTTAAAAGGCAAGTTTAGAATCTCCAACAACAATGGAAAAGTGATACTTCGGCTTTAGCTCCAGTGGGAAGGGATTGGATAAATGTTCCCAAATAATAAATAAAATAAACGCAAGGGGCTTATAGCTCAAGTGATTAAAAGCATTTATTCTTGCACCCGAGGTCCTAGGTTTGATTCCCCTCTCTCTCAATATATCTTTTAGAGAGAGAGAGAGAGAGAGAGAGAGAGTAGTAAAACTATCTTGTAGATTGAGTTTACACCTACTCTATGGTCAGCTGATGATCTATTTGTAGTTATAACTTCATTTGGTTGGCATAGCTTGGATTGGAGTGACATTGCCTATTATACTCACAAAAATAGCTTTGCAGATGCTTGAACGATCATGTATACTAGTGCTCATTTGCTGCACAAAAATAGCCTAACAGAGACTGAAAGTTTCCTGCACAACTATTTATGCAATTCAATTTTCAAATCTAACTCCAACTGCACATCTATTTCTTCCAAAGCAAATTCATGACTTGTATTATTTCAATAGCGCTTCTACTTTCTGGCTAAGCATATTAACTTTTAGCTATTGTTGAAAATGTTTTATCAATTGGTAAACTTCTGCAGATCTTGGAAAAAATTAAGATAAAAACTCAACAATAAATCATTGCTTTTCTTCTTGCATTCATGAGGCAGATCCTCATCCAGATACCATTGCAATTTTTTTAAAGACCTTCCTTCAGTTAGTTCAAGACAAATGTTGAGCTTAAAATTTGAACTCAAAAATCCAAGAGCAAATAGAGGGCATGCAAGGAAAGACAATCACATTAAAAATAGCAGGTTCATTGAGAGATGGAATGTAGTTCGTGCGTGATCGTTTTATCAAACACATCCATTGAGCTTTCAAGAATGACTTGGATCAGTTCGAGGTTTACAAGTCAAAGACACATAACTCCTGCACTCCATTATTCTTTGCCAACACAAGGCCTTGCTCTCGTGGGTAGAATTATGGGCAAATCTATGCATACAGATCAATGCCCCAAAACTTGGCAGGCTGATTTGTCCGGTGTTTCCTGTCTACCTTTTTAATCAGGTCCATTTCCTCTTTCGTAAGCTCAAAGTCAAAAACTTGGAAATTCTCGTTCAATCTCTCAAGTTTTGATGTCTTTGGGATGACAACTGTGTTGCGTTGGATGCCCCAGCGAAGGACAACCTGGGCTACAGTCTTTTTGTATTTCTCAGCCAGATTCTGATAGAGGAATGTGATTGAGAAGCCAGATTTTTTACAATTAGCACACAAAATGATGAGATTTATGTTCCCAATAATTTGAAAATAAATCTAGTGATTCAAGTGATATAAAGGGAACTAGCTTACCTTAAGAACTGGATCATCCAGACATGAAACTGAACCAAACAATTCGCTGTTGGCCGCAGCACCTCCAAGAGGAGTGTGGGCAGTGACACAGATGCCATGCTTCTGACAGAATTTGACAAGAGAATCACGTTGGAAGTATGGGTGAGTTTCAATCTGATTCACAGCAGGCTTCACTTTGGAATAGACTAAGCAATCTCTCGTTAGAAAGATGTCATAGTTACTGCAGTTAATTGTTCCATCAGATCCCAATTCATAGAGAATTCACAAATGAATGAAATTAAAATGCCAAAACATAGAATATGAATGTTTTACTAGGGCTGGTGGCAAATATTAGACTAAGCTAGATGGACATATAGAAAGTTCAATTTCTATGTTTATCGAAAAGATCAAAATTCCTAGTAGCAACAATAACAGTTCTTACTTCCAAGTTTCAAACAGGGTGATGGAGCAATAACAAAGTGACATGACCGGGTACTTAAAGGAGCTTACCCATATCATTCTATACATGTTCAGAAGCACACAAACTTGTTACTCATACTTCTTGAATAATATGATCGTAGCAGAAATATAATACAATAATGTGATAGCTCACAAAATCAAACCAAATGGTATTCCAAAATGAGCACAAACAGCCACAAGCAAACAACACAAAATTTACCTTTTCCTGAACAAGACTAATATAACTCCAACTGAAGCTGTTTTTGTAGAAATTTATTACCATTTTCACATACACAAGCATGCACACATTACTGCAAGGTTTCAATTTTCTTCAGCACATTCACTTATATTTTTCCAATTTGGTCTCCCAAATATTCACAAAATGAACTAACTTACATAATAGTATGTATAGAACCATAATATTGCACATGGAACAGTAGGAAAAGGTAATATAAAGTCACAATATTATTACTATTGATTCAAGTAGTCACTGAAATGTGCTAAATTATTATAATCACCTAATCCCAATGCTACGAACTAAACCCATAGAAACCAGTTCTTCCATAGCATGCCAGGTAGTTTCCAAAGATACGGTTGTGTCTATTTCTAGCACCCCATCCTCATCCAAAGCACTTGCAGTTGCACCAACTCCTGCGTACATGCAAATAAATTGACAGATGAATTCCATATAAGGGTCAATAAATTTGAAGACTACAAGAAAACAGTTCATAAACAAATTCATTGAAGGATGATTATATTTTTCATCATTTTTAATTATCTAAAGGTACCATTCGTACTCAATAACAGTAATTGTGAGTAATTAGTTAACCAGCATACATGATAAAAGAACTAAGGTTGTGTGTGGTACACTGGAATTGGATGTCCAGTATGTTGCAGAGCCCACTTTTTATCTCTCCAAGCTCCAATCTCCCGACTCACAGTCGCTCTCAACCCACTTACTGGAACGTCATTGATGCATTTGAAACTTTTTATTTATTTTAATGTTCTCATCTAGCTTGTTCAACCTGTGAGAAAGTGTTCTGCAAATGTATTGTTTTCCTCCGTCAGTCTTCAATTTTGGGACCTTTATTTAGGTGTCAAATGAACCTTAAGTTTGATTTGGTTTCATGAGTTTGGAATATAATTGCTTTCTGTTTCTTATTGAGGTCATTTGGCCTGTAATAAGTTTGATTAGATCATTCAGCAAATGTTCTTTCACCCCATGAAGTCGCTTTCTTTTTTTTCTTTTTTTTTTACCGTATGGTATAAAATTTCTTCTTAATCATACACGGGATTTACTGGTTTTGCTAGTTAATGAGGATGGAGCAGCATAAAGCCACACATGTAAACGGTCATGATTATGCCACAGTTAATATTATTTTTCTCAGTATCCTTGACAAGGAGGCATAGGTGAGAACTCTCCTCAGTGACACTATCTAGATGCGGATCTATTTGATGGCTGATGACTGTTCTAACACATTGTAAATTGTGGCTTTTGTAGAGGTTGATAATAGATACTTATGAATTTAACTCTTTCGTCCCTACATTAAACATGAGAGTATGACTCAACCCAAAGGTGTAACTCCTTTAACTTTCTTACTCACATATGAAGATATGGCATGTGTTAATGTTCAAATGGGAGTATGAAAATATATGAAGGCATATTGTCTATTTTTTTGTTTTTTTGTTTTTGTTTTTTATGTGTTAGCGTAATGCTTTTTATGAACTGTAACTTTTTGGTTTACTTTGTAATTAAGTATCGAATTAGGAATATATATGACTCTACATGGTGTATAACCCTCACTTGACTTTATTTATAGCGATATCAAGATATGGCAAATGTTGATGTTTACAGAAGGAGAATATTAAACTTTACAGAGAGATGTGTCCTGTAACAATTAGCTTGCATGGTGACCTTGCCCCCTTCCTAGACACGCAGCAGCACCATCAATGTTGTAGGATAGACATCGATAGCAAGTTAACCATTTTCTTTTGTACTCTATAGTTTTTAATCACACACTCCTATTGTCAAACAGATTTTAAAATTATACAGCCAACATTATAGGGACATAAAGTAGTAGAGTTTAGATTACATAACAGAATATAGAGAAGTATTGTATGAATAATGAGAAAAGCAGGAATTAATCACCAGTATGCTTGGTGGCAACAGGAAAGTGAACAAGGTATAGATCCAGATAATCCAACTGAAGTTTCTTCAGACTGTCTTTACAGGCCTCTACAACATGTCCATGATCTGAATTCCAAAGCTGCAAAAAGGATGAAGAAATGGGGAGAGAAAAAAAATTTCATCATAGTCTAGAATGCATAATATGCACTACTCGAGCAGAAAAAGAAAACTCTTGATTGAAAATTAAACGGGCCTTGGTGGTGATGAAGAGATCCTCTCGCTTAACAATCCCAGTCGAAAATGCTCCTGCAAGTGCCTCCCCTACTTCTGCTTCATTTTTGTAATCAGCTGAAAGCAACATTAACTTGTTCACGTATGTTACAGCCCAATGGGTAATTTGTGCTACTACCTACAACTAAGTTACCACCATAGAGGGCCAGACAGGAAAAAGAAAAATATAGAGGGATGAGAGAGATTAAGCTGGTAACTACATGTATCACATTTTTAAGTGCAAAGTCAACTTTGGAATCTAGTGGACTTGAGGATACTATAGATTGGTTGAATGCAAAACAAGGTTAGAATGCTTCACAATTTCCTTTTTAACCAAGCTCAAGCTCAAGGGCCCTGAGGTCGGGCAAATGAGTAGAACCTAGATTCAAATGTTGTTGTAAACAGGAAAAAATACCAAACCAAACCAAACCAAAAACCAGATAATAAGCTATTTCATACTCATGGCATTCAGTGGTGTCAAAATGCCAGTAGAAGAGGTGTGATACATTTCAGACACAAATTGGTAACTGGCAATCACCCTGGAAAAGAGAGGATATTTTGGGTTCAAACTGTCAAATTGTTGTGCTGTGTGCTTGCAACTAAATAAATTTATGGTTTCAATTTTACTATAATTTATAAACCTATCACCCATGGAACCTATATTTTATAAAACCCTCTTCAAACGCTCCAATTAAGCCATTTTCAACAAACTAAATTAAACCCACACTCCCCTTCCTCCACCCATATGAACAGCAAATAGTAAACTTGTACATGAAATAAGCAGAGAAACATATCAGAGAAAACATCGAGATTGACGATTGAGGAGAAAATGAAATACCAGCGCAATCAAAATGGCGGTAACCAATGTTGATGGCATTGATAATGAGGTCTCTGATTTCTTTTCCTTCCATGCGCCAAACACCAAGGCCGACTGCTGGCATTTTGAACCCATTGTTCAGTGTTATTGCCATTTTTCTTTGGACCCTTCAAAACCAGACTCACTCTACTGTGTCCTACTGGAGCTCACGACGCCAACACAGCTGCTTCGCCCTAAATCTATTGGCGTTGTCTCTGGGCAGTGGGCATTATCTATATATATAAAGCAAAAGGCAGAAAATGGTGAAACATTCAAAATACCATAAAATGACCTGGTTAATGCAAACATTAAGAATTAAAATTATTAATTAAATGAGGATAATATGGTAAATTCACACTTTTTTATATTTAAAAAAATTAAAATTAAAAGAAAAATTAAATAATGACCTATTTTTATGGAACACAACTACCCATTATCTTTTTTAATTCTAAAATAAATTTTATGTGATGTAAAGATTAAGGATAGGGTTAATTACATTTGCATCCCTCTAGTTTGGAGTTAGTGACAGTTTGGTCCCTATTTTACAATATTGACACTACTTCAAGGTAATAGGAGGATATTTATTGAGTTAAAAAAGTCAAATCGTTAAAACCGAATCAAACCGTAATGGTTTGGTTGCGGTTTTGGGCTTTCTAAAACCGGCTTAACTAAATCAAACTGTGTACTTATACATTAATATTTTTATTTTAAACATGTAGTTCTAGAAAATGCCCTTGGTTAATTCAAACATTAAAAATTGAAATTATTAATTAAATAAGGATAATATGGTTAGTTCACTTTTTTTTTCTTCATATTATTAAAAAAAAACAAAATCAGATAATAGATCATACTTTTATGGGACATAAGTACTCATGTTATCTTTTCATAATTCTAAAAATAAAATAAAAAAGAAAAAAGAAAACCAATTGGCAATGTAGTGGTTTGGAGCACTTACTCCTCTTGGCAAAGTCCTAGATTCAAGTCCTAGCATCCGTGTAGTGTGTTTGAGTTTAATATATTATCGCCTCTGTCAATAATAAGAAAAGTCCTTAAAAAAACTAGGATCTTAAAAAAAAAAATGTCTAGGGATGTTTAATTTGAAGTTTTATAGAGCTTTAAAGTTATTGATCTTTGAATTGTATATATATTAAATATTGAACTTTAAAATTTTATGTTATGTTGAATTTTAAGATGGTTTGTTGTTGTAATTGGACTACAAAGTTTTTTTTTTAAAAAGCGTAAAAGTAAAAAGGATTGGGCTTAAGACCCAAGCTGGCCATACCAAACCATCAACAATTAGTTTGGTTTAATTTTCTTCGTAGTTTTTGTCAAAATCGAACTAAACCAAATTGTTCTATTGTAATTGGTTTGTTGATTTTGGTGTGAAACTAATCTAGTTCGGACCATGCCCACCTCTACTCTTTATATACAGCTAGAGTCCAGAGTTTTATTTCAAACAATGTGCAAATCGAAAGTAAAATGAATATTTTTTTTTAATACAAGCGATACTCTAAATTACAAGAGGGAGGGTTGGCAAACTAAAATGATTTTTTGTTTAAAAAAAAACAAAATTTATTATTATTATTTTGAAATACCCCCACAACCATCCGGGTCAATTTGCCTCCTTTTCACTATCATAAAGGTCCAAAGGTAAGCCCACATGCCTCCAAATCAAGGTCTAACATATAGAGAGTTTTGGAAATATCGGTGGTCCAAAAATACGGATATATCGATGGAAATATCGAGGAAATATCGATATCGATAAAAATTGAATAAAATCATGGAAATTGTGAGAAATACTTGGAAATTTTTATTGAAACTTTAGAGGATGTTTATTTAGTCAATTGTCTATTATTTTATCACAAAAAATTGGAATAAAATGTATGGCATAGTGGGTTTGAGTGATTTAAGTTGATTATGTAGCGACCTGACAAACACTGTGTCTTTAGAAAATATGTAGTAATTAGTGAAAGAAAATTAAACACACCATAATTTTTTAGTTATAATAATTTACTACAATATATTACATATGATAAGATATATGAGCTTGACAAAAAAACAAAAATAAAATATATGAGTAACTTAGTACCACATAGAAAGAATTCTTATTAAAGTTAAAACTTAGTATCACATATAATGAACAATATTAAAACTCAATAGTGAATAATAATACAACTCCATAATATATAACCAAAAAAAAAAAATACAACTCCATAATAAAATAATAAATAACATTAAACATATGCCTAAATTTATCATTACGGATTTTTTTTTTATGGAAATTTATCCTAAATAATATTACCTTGCAGAAATTTTAAAGACCATATAAATATTACACATCGTAGCTTTATTAACAAACTTATTCGCAGCGTGTTGGATAAGGCCCAGTAGATAGATGGGAAAATGAGGGGTTCGAATCTGCTTGTTGGCAAAACCACCATTTCTCAACAAATTTCATTTATTTTTCAGTTTCATATCGCGATATTATCGAGTAGGAAATTATCGCCTCCGACATTATCGCAATAATATCGATATTTAAGACTGTGCTCCAAACTAAACTGAAGCATTACAGGTTTTAACCAACTGTTTTTTTTCGTTAATAAATATATCATATATCTTCTTCATATTAGTGGGACAAGCAAATTTTTCTTTTAATCATTTACGCTAAAAAATACATTACAAAATTTAAATGGTAAATTTTATTAATGTTTCCTGATCTTGGGATCATGTCTTATATGGGCCAAATTTTGGTCCATAAACTTTAAAACATGTAATTTGCTTCGCATTATGATATATGGGCCTTCTGCCTTCGGTTCCAGTCTCGGGCCCAAGCTTTCATACGCATATTAAAATGTTATTTTATATAGAATTTTGGTGGTGAATGCACTCCTTTTATGAAAATATATATATATATATATATATATATATATATATATATATATATATTTGCATTTCAATATAAACTATTATTTTACTTGTTTGACACCATTTTGAATGTATGCTTCAAGACAACAAAGAGAAAAGTGGATTGGAAGAAGAAGAATGAAGGCGATGCTTGGAGAAATTTTATAAAAGTAGGCATCACCACGTCAGCTAGTGATACTTCCATTTAAATTATGTCATGTGACATATTTTTAAACAACTCACACTTTATTCAACTAGAATTGGAACCTAATTTTCACCATTTAAAACAAAATTAATAAAATTAAAAAAATCAAAGAAAAAAAAGAGCGACAAGCAATCTGTTTGGGCCTAAATCCCACACGCAAGCCCAATCGAAATTGACCCATGACAAAAACAGAAGTTTGTTGGGCTTTATTGAAGATAGAGATCAAGCCTAGACAGTTTTATAAGCCCAAAACCTTTGAAAATCAAAAGATCGAGTTCACCAAGATTTAAATTACCATTTAAATGGTAATTTGAATCCAAGCAGGCCGTTTGATAAAAATTCTTCTTGAAAGCTCAAAGTTTCGAAATATTTTTCTATAAAAAAAACCAGGGAGCTTGACCACCACCGTTGATCTCAAAACTCAAGTCTACAGATATTTTGAAAAGATCTTTTTTCATAAAAAGACCATGTGACTTTGAAAAGTCAAAAATTTCAACTGAAGGCAGATAAGGTGATGGGGAGTTAATGAGAACTGGTTAAACCAAAAAGCACTCCCCATAAACCATGTAAAATGACAAGAAGGAAAGGATAGCCAAGTTGCCCTTCTACACCCACAAAGGGCTCTACATTAAAACAGATTGGAACATGATGTGTTTCTCAAAGAAAAAAGCAGGAGACAAAAGAGTTGTTTGCCAAAAAAAGCTAGGAAAAGACCATCATAGAGGCTGACTGTTGATCGTTTTTGCTATGCCAGAATAATAACTCCCCCTTTTTATGGCATTAGAAAAAGAAAATCTTTTTGAAAGATCTGCCGCCCAGTTTTAAAGGATTAAAATGAAAACCCTCATTCTAAAGTTCTCTATAAATATGAGAGGAGGTGGACGGATTCAAGGACAGCCAAAAAAATCAATCAAGACAAAAACTCTCAACCCATATTGACAAATTCGAAAGAACAAAGTCATTTAAACCTTAAAGGCCTTCAGATTCTGAAGCAATCAAACCAAACAACCAGAACTTGGTTAATTCCAATTCGGAGAAACATTCTCACAAAGGAAACAATATTCTCTTATTACAAATTTGGTTCAGCCTAAGCCAAATCGAGCAGAGTTCGGGTTTTTATAATATGAAAACCTCAACAAATTTCAGGGATGTTCATAATGCTCAAAATCACCAAAATTGTTCTTGATTAATTCATAATCAAGTACAGCAGATATTGTGTGGCAATTCCAGATCATCAATCGTCAATCCAACCATTTCCAGCCCAATCTTGACTGAAGAAATATCAATTCTGTCTACCCAGCAAGCCTCTCCATGGCCAGAACAGATTAAAGCTCTGCCAATCTCGACATTGGTATCAATTTACAGCTGAACATCATCAGTTGAAGATACCGACGTGCAATCCCAGTATAGATGTATCCAGTCCAACCTGCTTCACCAAAACAGACAGAAGTCAAAGTCTAATGTTCTGTCTTTCCAGACTTGGCAGCTTTTCCTTGTTTATTGCTCAATAGTTAGCTTCTATTCCAAATAGTTTAACTTATTTTCCAAGCCTTTATTTTGGGTAGAACTGCCAGTTTTGTACTGTGAAAAATTATGAAGTCCTCACGAGTCTGAGGCAAGAAAAAGAACTTACTTGGGAGATATTCCTTACCCAAATTCACAATTGCTTGTTTAGAATCAATAACTTGGGGCGCAAGTTATCTATTTTTTAGAAGTCTGCTAAGGTTTTAACCACTCGCAGTGGCACGCTCATACAAAAGAAAGTTGACTTGTTGACCACCAATGGTTTTCAAGCCAATGAGGAACTTTACCCTACCATCACAGGAGACAAATCAAAACGGGTGAAGACAATCGACGACCCTAACAGTCGCCTACCCTCACACCGCCCTGCCTTGGTTGCCTTCTACTCTCTCTCTCTCTCTCTCTCTCTCTCTCTCTCTCTGTGTGTTTCCCTTCAACTGCTAAATCATAGCCAAATGTTTCTCAATCATTCAGTGGCTACCGCAAGACCCATTGTAATAACCCGATCCTAAATTAATATTTAATTATTAATTTATTCAAGTAAAAGACAATTTTACCCCGGGAATATTTAAATGATTTAAAAGTTAACTTTTTGTTCGGGAAGAAATTTGGGGATTTCAATTGTACCGTTGTGTAGAGCACGTCGAGATGAGTCCATAGACACGTAGTGGGCTCAAATCGGAGTTGTAACGCATAAGTTACGATAAAAAAAAAGTCCAATGGCACAATCGTAAATTTTGTGAAGTTAGTTTTTATTTAAAAAACCAGATCTCCCTTTCTCTCTCCACACACATGCAAGCATCACTCTCTCTCTTCGAATTTGCCAGCTGCAACGGCAGCAACTTCAGGCGACTATTCCGGCCACGTCCGGCAGTCTCCGGCCATGAAACTGGTCCCAAAAGGACCACCTCACTTCCCTCTACCTGCCCAGCCCCCTCCTCAGCCCCGATCAGCCGCTGCTGTCGCCGGAAACTGCCACGAAACAGGTTGGTTTGGACAATTTTTGACGGAATTTCACATAGCTCGTTCGGACACCTCTGGCCACCATTTTCTTCAAATTTGGTATGTTTTTCTATTCTCTCAATGTGTTCTAGCTGCTGGTTGTGGTATTTAGGAGCAATCTCTGAGTTTTGGAGGGTAATTAAGCGATAGTAGTTTGGCCGATTTTCGGCCTTCGATTCTGGCCACTTCCATCGACTTTTTGGGGTAGGTCCAAGAACAAAAGTTGCTCCACTCTATGTGGTGATCATGTAGGTATAAGTATTGACCGGTGGTTTGAAGTTTTTCTTATCATCAGAATCGCTTTGGACACCCACACACTGCCAACGCTTGTGGTGGCGCTGCCAGCACGTGTATTCGACCAGAGAAAATTTGCTATATCTCTTGGGTTACACTTTGTTTGTTGACAAGATTGGCACGAGAGTCCAAATTGTGTACATTAGACTACTTAGAGACCTTGATAGTGTTGCTGGTTATTCATGGGGGTCTGGGTGCTTAGCATGGTTGTATAGACAATTAGGCCAAGCTTCGAGGTCTAAGGTGAAGCAGATTGTTGGGTACATGACTTTGCACATGCATGGTGTCATTGTTCCTGATCATGACCTTGATTATGTAAAGGTCTAGCCTCATGCACTTCGTTGGATTCCATGTCGAGACAATGGCACCACATCGATAGACGTGTAGAAGTATAGACATCGGCTTGATGCTTTGAATGCTGATCATGTGTGTTTCTCTTATATGTCACCCAACTTTGTTGTGTATTGTATTTTATATATATATTTTTTGGGAATTTTGTATTTTCCAGTAGTTCATGCTATATTGTGTATCATATTTCAGGTTATATGGGAACCTTATAAGTTTGAAAGGAAACACCACCCATTTTCATATGTTGCATTCTACTCAGGGATGCTCAGATGTTGTGATGTTGTTGAACCGTACCATCATGAGCAGGTTCTTAGGTAATTTGGTCGAGTGCAGATGATTCCTCGTAGAATAAGTGCCCCAACCAAAACTGGTAGTCGTGCAAGTTCCTATAATTCTTACTTAGGGGGAATGTGGGACAATCGGGAGAACCACATGTTAAGAGAGGCGAACTTTAGTTTACCAGTTCCTATAATTCTTACATGCAATAAGTAAACTAAATTTACCTTTCTAACTCGCAGACAATTACACTCAAAGCCTTTATAGAAACAGAACCTACTAACTCTCTCAACTCTGGATGCCTGAACCTATGTTGAATAAAGCATCGACTCTTTTCAAAAGATTCCTTAATCTCTGTGTGCTCCAGCTCTAGCAATGAGTGAATAGTTACCCATGATCTCTCCAAGTTAAGATGACTCGAGCGGAGTTGTCGCTTCAACTTAGCATGTGCACTTTCCGCTCAGTTGATAACAATAATAAATTTTCCTGAAGCAAAATAAATTTTCAAATTAACATATCAAAAGTGGACTAAAATACTTACCTATTTGAGGTCGTTGATCCAAGATGCTTACAAGTGTCTGTCAATGCTGCCACAAACCTATCTTTAAATGGACTCAATCTGGTCACAAACAACGCCAATATTCCTCCTCTGTTTCTGAACCAACCAAAGTATTCCAATTAGGGATGGCAACAGGCCGGGTATGACAATACCATCCCCGTCCAAACTCTCCATCCCCGCCCCCATCCCCGAACCAATCCCCGTTTAATAGGTTTCGGGGAATCCCCGTTCCCATCCCCGTTGGGGGACTATCGCCCTTACCCGCCCCGAATCCCTGATTTTTTTTGCATAAAAAATATTTGTCATACATTTTAACATTAAGTTTCATATTAAATTATCATTCAACACATTCAAATTAACTATAAAGTTCAACTCAACTATTCAAAATCACATCAATATGAAAATCCAGAGAAGATTAGGAAGAATTGGGAGAGAGAGGTTAACTTAAGGTTAAACATAAATATTCTAATTATATATTTATTTATTTAAATATAAACATATATATTTTCGGGTCGGGTTCGGGGATGGGGACGCCAATACCATCCCCTCCCCATACCCGTTGGGGATTTTTCAAGTTCGGGGATCCCCGTACCCGATACCCGCTTGGCCCCGAAATCTTCCCCCGTTAGGGTCGGGGACCCGCCCCCGCGGGGATTTTTGCCATCCCTAATTCCAATCCTCATTAAATTGCTTCCATTGTTTCAAGGTCCCAAATAACTTCTTGCAATTTGCAACACTCCTTTGTTAATATGCCATCTACATAATAAATGTCGTGCTTTCGAAAATATAGATGTAATAGAATTCATGAGTGCTAACTCTCAATCAATGACAATAACACTAGGAAGACAATTATGATCCAACAAACTCCTTAATGCAATCAAAGCCCATGTGTAATTGTCTTCCTTCTTGGCATTTATATACACATACGCAACAGAGAATGTCATATTAGTAGATGCCACCCCCACAATTTGCAATAGTGGGAAACGATACATATTACTCTTATAGGTGCAATTCATGATAAGTACATGTGGAAATGCACACAAAATCTCAATATTAATGGGGTGTTTCCAAAACAAGTCAATTACAATATCACAAGATGCCCTATGCCAGTCAATATAATTGTGTTCAGATAACTTAGTAAGCAATTGTTGCATTTGTGTTCTCCCAGCAAATTCTTTGGTTCCATTTCGGATCTTAGCATTGTATATTGTCTTCATAGTTGAAACATTCATTGCATCTCTATCCTTCAAGGTGACCAAAATATTTTTGGGTTTCACCAAATTCTTAGACATGTCCACCAACAAGGCATTCTCCTCTTCCGAAAGTCGCCCCACAAATGAATGACCTTGAAGATACTTTCAAACAGGATGGTTGTGTACTCCGCAAATCACCTCCAACTTCCAATCATCCCATCACCAATATTGACACATTTTAACAAGAATGAGCATCCACATTTTTTGGTACCAGTGTCCCTAGCACACTTTTTCGTATCTCCATTTGCATCTGACCTTACATCAGTTGTCTCACTAGACTTGCAAGACTTATTATTTATTTTCCCTTGTGCACGAACCCATCTAAGTAATGCATCTCTACTATTGAATATTTACACATAAAACTCATATTATTTAAAGTTAAAATTTGAAACATTAATGCTACGTTAATGATACTAAAAATGATTTCAGACCCAAAAAAAACTCAAAATAATTACCGAATAAGTTGTGAATTGATCACTATATTCCATTACACATTCTGTTTCCACATTGTTGCCTTCAATAAAGGTGTCACCTTGTTTGTGTTTCTTCAATGAGAGTAAGGTTTAGCTTGCATTAAATTTGTGGTCGATAATAAGTTACTGAAAAAATAAATACATTTCGGTTTGTTGTCACTGAACTGCAGGTAAAAGTTCAGTAATAGACCACTGAACACCGTTCCATATTAAGGTGGACCCCATTGAATATTAAGTAAACGGCCGACAAACACAATCAAAATAGGTGCAACGTTTCGGTGGCATCCCACCAAATATACCTATCGCGTTCGGTACATGATGTGCTAAACGCAACCATCGACCATCATGAAATTCTAAACTTGAAAAAGGCCAAAAAATAAACTCATAACTCATTCGAAGCGTCTCTAACTTCAATCTCACCCTTCAATATAAGATATTTTTTTATCTATATAAATGTATAAACCTTGTTAGGGTTGTAGGTAGGGGTGGGCACGGTCCGGATTGGATCGGTTTCACCTCAAAACCACGGCCGAACCAATTACAATATGACGGTTTGGTTCGGCTCGGTTTTAGTTACAATCAAAATGAAAACCAAACCAAACCAAACCATTCATAATCGGTTTGGTGCGGTTTGGTTCGGCCGGTTTAGACATAAAACAAAACATGTTACAATAACAAAGAACCTGTTAACAAACATCCTAAAACATAAACTAATCCAGCTACAATTATCAAAATTATCATCAAATGATCCAAAAATCCAATACATCAAACATGGAAAGTTAAGCAAATTTCCAGTAAAACAAAGTTCAACATGCATACAATCCCACATTTGCTAACAAATAAAAATAAACTTCAATATCCAACTAATTAATACAAATCAAATTAGAATTTTCAAAAAACAAAAAACAATACGTAGCATGTCTTCATTTCCTTTCTCAATCACAAGAAACATGTAAAGGCCCCATAGCATTTGATTTCTTCATTTCTACATAAGAAACACAATCACAAATTTAGTTTCAACATAATAAACACACAAGTTATAAACAATTAAAAGAGATGTTATTACCTGACTCAATTGTTTCATAGAACTCCATCTCTTCAATGGTAGGCTCAACTTCTAAAGATATTGAAGTGGACTTCAACCAATTCTGTGTACAAATCAAAGCCTCAACCATAGCAGGACTCAACGAACTACGAAACGAGTTAATTGTTCTCCCTCCCGTGCTAAATGTAGATTCAGAGGCAACTGTAGAGACTGGAATTGCAAGCACATCCCTTGCAATGGCTGCCAACACTTGATATTTAGAAGCATTCACCCTCCACCAATTTAAAATATCAAACTCTTCAACATCCTGTTCTGCAGCATCTGACAAATATCTATCTATCTCATGAGATAGAACTATTGCCTCTTTATCTTCTTGCCTCTTTATCACCACCAGTCTGAGTTTGAGAGCCTTCAACCCCTGCTGCCATAGAAAACATCTTACTTTACTTACAGATATGCTAATATAATATTTAAAAGACTAATGAAAGACATGTTTTTTTAAATGGAAGTACCTGCGTGAGATTGAGAGCCTTGAACCTCTTCTGCAGATTCATCCATAGCTGATGAATTATTAGAAGCAACACCTATATAAAAAACACAATCACATATTTTCTTTTAATCAAATATATATTAATCAAATACCATAATTAAGAATAATATTTTGCACCGTATAGAAAGCTGATGGAAAATTGATGAATTATTAGAAGCAACACCTATAGAATATATATATATATATATATATATATATATATATATATATATATATATATATTAATCAAATACCCATCTTTTCTTTTAACTTCCAGCAAATCCCACACATCATACAATTTGCAAACCACATCGAACAATCAAACATATATTTTAAGAATGATTTATATATTTTATTCCCATTCTGAACAATCAAACATATTCTATTGTGAGACATGGCCCATGAAGATGAAATGAAGACATTTATAAAACCATCAAGTATACACAGAGAGAGAGAGAGAGGTTACACTGGGGAGACGATGAAGAGGCCAAAGGTGATGACATTGTCTGCCAAATGCGATGAAGATGGAGATTAATGATGCGATGAGATGAGAGTAGTGAGTCACTTGGAGGTGCTGAGATTTGGCGGCTGCTCTTTGGGTTTTTTTTTCAGATTAGGTTTTTGAGTTTTAGTTGTAGAGAAGAGAAGAGAGAGGCTTCGAAAGTGTAGTGGAGGGTTTTCTTGATTTTGTTATGTTTTGGGGTCCAATTAGGTGTGAAAGGGTACACAATATGCCTTTTTACTAACCAATTGTTGTTTGACACATGTATATTAAATAAAATTAATATTAAATGGACTTATATCGGTTCGGTTTGGTTTAGGACAGTTTGAAAAATACTCAAACCGCAGCCGAACCAAACCAATCCGGTTCAGATCGGTTTTTCAAACTATTGACTTTTTCTTTGGTCAAAACCAAACCAAACCAAACCAAACCAATATAATCGGTTCGGCCGGTGTAATCGGATCGGCCGGATTGATGCCCACCCCTAGTTGTAGGAACATGATGGTTTGAGAAAAAAGTATAACAAGGAACATATGTGGGGTAGTGAGCAATTTTAATTTTAATTTTAAATATTTTTTGTTCTTAACGGTAATTATGTACAAGGATAAAATAGATTATTTATATTTAAAATTAGTATGAGGTGCAAAGAGCAAATAATGGGGTGCCAATAAAATCACCCAAAACCCTCTGTCTCGCGACTTTTCTCCCCTCATTTTCTTTAATTTTCTTGCTCTTTCTCACTTCTCAAACACCCTGATTTCTTCTTTCTCTAACAATTATTGTTAATGAATTGAGAGAATATTCATTTCTTCTTACGGTATCGAGAGCCTTCTGTCTCACGACTTTTCTCCCTTAGTTTTCTTTCGTTTTCTCGATCTTTCTTGCTTATGAAACACTCTGATTTCTTCGTTCTCTGTACTTTCATGGCTTCTCCTTCCGATTCTACTGCCTTTGTCCCTCCCTCCACTCCACACCCTCCTCAGCCTACGTTAGCTCCGACAGCCGTGGCGGCATCACCTCCTCGGATCCCAATTGACAGCTTTTATGCTGAACTCAATGCCAAGGGATATAAATTTGCTGAGCTAGAGCATCCACTAGAAGCTGAGCCAGAGCATTCGCCTAAAGTAGCCGCCACACCCTCCATAGCCGAGACTGCGATCAAACTAAAAATACTTATCAACAGAAAATACCTTAACACGACCATTGCAGAAGACGCCGCCGCAACCCCCAAAACCCCCAAAGCCCCGCCCATAAAACTAAAGATTCTGATGAATGGCAAAGATATAGCCCTAGCTATGACAGAAGCTGCAGAGGCCGCGGCAGCCGCCATCATCGCAGTCCCGACACCACGCTTCAGAAAACCAACGCTTCCAGTCAATGTCAACCTAGAAGTCAAGTTTGCCGTAGATCTTCTAAAAGAGATGCATAATGAAGTGGTAGCGGCAACAATCCTTAAATCACCAGTACAACTACAAATATTTGATGATTCTTTAAAAAAAAAAAAAGAATCATATGAATTAATGTTACTGGTGGAGGAGGCATGTGATGCCGTTGCTTTCACTGAAAGCCCTGCTGCTCCTGCCGCCGCAATTGATGTAAGGAACCGTGTTATCGTCGACCTGTTACACCGACGCCAGGTGGCCCGTAACATTTTTGTCACCCATAATTTGGGTTTCTCAAGAATGTTATACTGGCTTGTAAGCAACAACTTCATCAATTGCATGCAATGGATTACCCCGGATGCATTCGCAGTAAACAACGAGTTGGATGGTTTGACACAACTAATCGAGTGGGGATTCTTGGGCCGTACATCAAAATTCTCGAATTTCATGTTTTTGTTGGAGGTGTTTGTAAGTATTACTTTAATAAATTGTTTGAAGTATCAAATTATGCATATAAGTATCAAATTTTGTATTTAATAACTATTGGAGTGTCTTATGTCTTGATTAGGGATTTGTTCGAGTGAGCTAGGATCGTAAAGTCTTTAAACACAAGAATGACTTGTTCATTAAAGGGCGTCAAGACTTGCTAAATGATATTAGGTCCTGAAAGAAGTGATGTAATGTTGTTGTAATGCAACTTTTTGCAAGGTTGATTTGTAAATCTGATAGCTTTCAAAGCAGAGACTGTTTCAACAATGTAGCCATTTGCGACATTAAAGTTCTTTGAAATAGATACTTGAAAACCAATTAATTGCATTAATTTCCTTTGTATTTTTTCTTTTATTTAATTCACGCCTCTAAAAATGTGGCAATAATATGCCCCATATTAGGCATGATCATTCAACAAAAGAATGGTGCAAATACATCACCGAAATAATTTATCGCTCGCTTAATCTCGTTGTACCATTTATGTTCCCGAATACATTTCTTAAAAACAGAAGACATATAATGTAGTTGCTGCAACAAATCCTTGCTTACCCTACACCATTCATTATGACCAAATCCCATTGCTATAACTGTGGTTCTATATCCACAGTTACCATCCGGAAGAACTTCAATCTAGTGAGTTATATATTTCCTAATACCCTTAAGGAATTTCTCTATATACATATATGCATCGAACGCTGATTGGTTTTCGCGAGGCTTATAAAGCTAAAAATAAAACAATATATTAGTTATGTGGTAATAACACATTGTAAAATACAACATTTGTAGTACATACCTTAAATTCTTTTGGGTTAGACAATATGGAACTAGAAGCAATCATGTTTCTTTTCTTAGGCATTGCAGTGGTACTCTTCTTTGGTTTTATTTTTAGTGAGGCAATGAGGCTTTGCTTTGGTTTATTTTTAGGTAGAGCAGTGGATGCCTTAGCAATCTCAAATACAGATGGCAAACGAGAATATACGATGTTAGGATCCGAAATAGAACAAAAGAGTTCGCTGGGAGAACACAAATGCAACAATTGCTTACCAAGCAATCTCAAATGCAGATGGCACGCAAAATCTCAATATTAATGGGATGTGTCCAAAACAAGTCAGTTATAATATCACCAGATGTCCTATGCCACTCAATATAATTGTGTTTAGATAACTTAGTAAGCAATTGTTGCATTTGTGTTCTCCCAGCAAATTCTTTGGTTCTATTTTGGATTCTAGCATTGTATATTATCTTCATAGTTGAAACATTCATTGCATCCCTATATTTCAAGGTGACCAAAATATATATGGGTTTCACCAAACTCTTAGACATGTCCACCAACAAGGCATTCTCCTCTTCAGAAAGTCGCTCCACAAATGAATGACATTAAAAATACTCTGAAATAGGATGGTTGTATACTCTGCAAACCACTTCCAATTTCCAACTTCCAATCATCCCCATCACCAATATTAACACCTTTTAAAAAGAATGAGCATCCACATTTCTTAGTACCAGTGTCCTTAGCACACTTTTTAGTATCACCATTTGCATCTGACCTTACATCAGTTGTCTCACTAGACTTGCAAGACTTATAGTTACCGCTCCTCTCACAAGCAAGTATTACTTCAGGTCTCCTTTTGCCCTCACCTCCATAATTAGACTTTCTAATTACAATTACAATATTATTCACATTTCCTTGTGCACGAGCCCGTCTAAGTAATGCATTTCTACCATTGAATATCTACACATAAAACTCATGTTATTTAAAATTAAAATTTGAAACATTAATGTCACGTTAATGATACTAAAAAGGATTTCATACCCCAAAAAAACTCAAAATAATTATCGAATAAGTTGTGAATTATTCACTATAATTCATTACACATTCTGTTCCCATATTGTTACCTTTAGTAGGGGCGTCACCTTGTTTTTGTTCCTTCAATGGGAGTAAGGTCAAAATAGCTTGCATTAAATTTGTGGTCGATAATAAATTACTGAAAAAATAAATATATTTCGGTTTGCTACCAATGAACTACATGTAAAAGTTCGGTAATACACCACTGAACACCGTTCCATGTTACGGTGAATCTCCACCGCATATTAAGTTAACGGCCGGTCAAACACAACCGAAATAGGTGCAACGTTTTGGTGGCATCCCACTAAATGTACCTATCGCATTCGGTACTGATGTGTTGTATGCAACTAGCTACCATCATGAAATCCTAAACTTGAAAAACGCCAAAAAATAAACTCATACCTCATTCGAAGCCTCTCTAACTTCAATATCACCCTTCATGAATAAATACAAGATATTTTTTCACCAATATAAACGTATAAACCTCGTTAAGGTTGTAGGAACATGATGGTTTGAGAAAAAAGTTTAACTAGGGTTGCAGGAAAATATGTAGGGTGTAGTGAGCAATTTTAATTTTAATTTTAAATATTTTTTGTCCTTAACAGTAATTATGTACAATGGTAAAATAGGTTATTTATGTTTAAAATTAGTATGGAGTGCAAAGAACAAATAATGGGGTGCCAATAAAATCTCCCATAAATATATCTTCTTCATGGATTCCGAGCCTCTGCATTTAGATAGCGTGCATTTACCCGGATTTCACTAAATCTTGATCGTTGCAATAATCTAACGACTTAAAATATGACACATCAAACTTCAACTTAACACCGTTAAGTCTTCTCGAAAAACACATCATTAAGTCTAAATAAATTAAATAATAAATAATAAATAATAATAGCCACTCAACCCTAACAACCACCTATGGCCCACCCAACCAACCTTCTAAAAACACACCATTAAGTCTAAATAAATTAAAAAAAAAAAATAATAATAATAATAGCCACTCAACCCTAACAACCACCTATGGCCCACCCAACCAACCTCCCAACACCAGCAGAAAGCTTATCCCTCTTCACCACTAGCCAACCTCTCCTCCTCTCTCTCCCCCTCTTTCTCTCTTTTCCTTCTTGTGTTCTCTATCTCTTTGCCCAATCTTCATACTCAATTGATTTTTTCAAAGAGGACCAAATCATTATATGCTAGAAAAGGATGGAGACAACAAACTGTGCACCTTCCCCTTCGTCTTTCCTAATAATTAAAACATTATTATTATACTAAACATTTATATATGACAATTTTTTTTTTTTAAAGTTTCTTTATTTTTATTTTTATCCCAATTATCTTATAAAATAAATATTATAATAACATTTAGATGTTTCAATTTATGACGATAAGTATTTGTGTTGGTTTATTATTTAGCAAGTCTATTTTTACCTTCTTGGACAAGTAAACATGGACAACTCCTCCAAGCAAAGGATTGCCATGGTATTTTTATATGTTTTAATCATAGCCACTATTATCAACTAAATGATAGGATAAAAGCTTAATTTCATTTAACTAAATCTTATTTTGTTAAAACTTAAATTTGTTTACCATCTCACATGCATGAAAAAAATTGATAAAGCCAAAAGAGTTAGTCATTAGCTTGAGATACGTCCACTTACTAACTAGGGGCACTAGACTTGGTTTGTTGTCAATCTGTGACATAGCATGAAAACACCTGATGCTATTTCTCCTTGTAGATGGCAACAATTACTTGGTCAATAGACTTGAGAGAGTTATCTAAAATTTACTTGGATAGTAAGTATTTGAGTCATTATCCTTTATCTTGCCACCAATTACAATGAATAGTTATCCAAAACTTGAAGCACAAATTTATAAGCTTTGTAACCCCAACCAATAGGAAACCATTTAGTTGCCACCTCTTTTGTAGTATAAATAGGAAACCTTCTAAACAATTTTAAAGAAACATGCATGGAAAGGAAACAAAAAGAAAAGAAGGTAGAGAGAAGAAGAAATATTGGGGAGAAATAGAGTGGGAAAGTGAGTTTGTGAATGCGGTGGAAAATTGGAAATCATCTTATAGTTCTAGTAAAAACTTTGGTATCCGGGTAGGGGGTTTCTTAGGGGACCTTTTACAGAGATTGATTAAATTAAATTTCATGAGCATTATATTATGTGTGGTACAGTTTGGTTGACGTTCCTTGTATTGGGTGTTTACGTACTCTTAACTATTTGAACATTGTTGGCATAATTATATACACATTGGTGATGTTTTAAATAGCTACATTGTTGTGAGATATATGGATATGTGAAATGCATAATTATATCATGTCATGGAAATTAGTTGGAGTTGTTCTGTGGAGAAAATAATGATGGAAAAGAGGGTAATGGAAATAGTCTTTTGTGTAGTTGAGTCTAACTCTTTGCAGGTACCAGGTCTCAGGGATCCCACAGTGCACATGATTTTTATTGGGTGATTCGGGACTGGCTACAGGGAGTTAGACAAGATGACTAACAAAAGGGGAATTATGGGATAATTGAGATGGATGTTAGTTCATATAAATGGGCATTCGGGACCAAGTGGTATAAGCATGGTATGGGACGCGCATGTCTGTTTGCCCAGTTATATGAATTAACGAGATTAGATGAAGAGCATTCATGCATTATTATTAATAATGTGATATTTGGTTGTATGCTTATATGTTACTTAATTTAGGTATATCAATTTACCGTGAAAAGGTTTTATGTCCCTATTGAGCTGTGGTTTCGCTCACCCCCTAACAAATTTTGCAGGTACTGAACCTGAAATCTAGAGCTTGTGATGATTTTGGCATATCAATATAGTGTATTGTGTACATAGCTTGTGGATAAATAACGAGCTACTCTTTTAGTGAACTATTGACTAGTTCTAACTTGTAAAATAATGTAAAAATTTTAAGATTTCAGATGTTGTTGTTTCCGTTGAATATTCTATGTGAAATATTTATTTTATTTATTTAAATGTTTCTTCACATTTTAGTTATAGTTGTTATTAAATTCTATAATTAAGGTGTGAATTACGTCTTAACCCAAGGTTACGTAAATCTGTGAGTTGGGGCTTGACATAAGTCAACCCCAACACCCACATACAAACCCATCAACAAACAATCACCCTCCTAGAAATCAAAATTTAAGATCAAACCTTATAATCTCTTTTCAATTTGTTTGGGGGTGATAAGAATTCACCGAAACTGGACGTCTCTCTTCAAGAAAATGGCGTTGGAGTGTAGGGTTGGTTGGCCGGTGCCCAGCAAAGTTGCAGCTGGAGCGACCAGGGGTATATGGTGATGGAGTGGCATGGGGTGTTGGAGCTTGGCGGCTAGGGTTGTTGGAGCTGGAATGGCTGGAACCCAAAGTTGGCGGCTAGGCTGGAGAAATCCGGGCTGCACTTAAATGGTGGCCGGGTTGGAGCTTTGAGGGGCTGCAAAAATGCGGCCGGATTAGAGGAATTTGGGCAAAAAGAAATGTGGCTGGAAAGTGTGGTTGGAGGGTTTTTAGTTGGAGTCCTTATTTTATATATATATAAGTGAATGCATATGAAGATGCGGTTGGGGTCTTTTGATGGGGTTGGGTTGAAAGTTTTTGGGAAATTGGAGTTTGAGAATTTTATTATATATTATGTATATAATAAAAGTGAATGGCCATTTAATGGGGTTGGAGGTTTGAAATTTTTGGGCAATTTGAACTCAAGAACTCAAAGGTCATGAGGGTCAGCACCATATTATTCCAAGGAGCTCAGAGGTCCAAGCCCAAGCCACATATTCGAGCCCAGGATTTCCGGAAGAATATATGCATGCGAAGGAGGCCTCACAAGGAAAGAAATCAAGGAGATTGATGATAGTTCAGAATATTCCAAAACAAGAGAGAATCGAGCAATCAGAGTATCTCCACCAATGAAATCCCACGGATTTAGGGGGCCTCAAAAGGAAAGAATTTCAAAAGAGTTTACATGTGGCCATTCAATGGCCAGCCCATGGGCGCCCTATATAAACCTCACCAAACAAAGGCAGAAGACACACATCATCACACACACAAACCTATTTTTCGTCCAACACTTTTCTTTTCCTAGACTTAGGATTTTACTTTTCAAGCACCTAGTGCAGCAAGTTCTTCGTTTTCCTAGTATAAGTTTAAATTCTTCTTCAATTTACATTTCCATGTTTGTTAAATTCAAGTCTATTTCAATTGTTATACTTTTCATTATTATTGCATTTTCATAAGGTTTAATTTAGTTTATTGTTCTTATCGCTTTTATTTCGTTCTTGCTTTATTTATCACTTTGATCTATTATATCACACTTTAGTTCTTGTCTTTACATTTAAACGCACATTTAATTTAATTGCACCATTGTCACTTAAAAACATAAAAAAAAATCACAAAAACAAACCATCCATACGAAGCCTAACCATCCTCGAGCCTGAGGAAGTGTTTATCGTTCTTATCGCTTTTATTTCGTTCTTACTTTATTTTTTGTTTATTTATCGCTTTGATCTATCTTATCGCACTTTAAATCTTGTCCTTACATTTAAACACACATTTAATTTAATTGCACAATTTTCACTTAAAAACATAAAAATCACGAAAAACATCCATACGAAGCCTAACCATCCTTAAGCCTAAGGAAGGGAAAGAACCTAGGCCAAGAGGAGGTTCCTTGCTTGGCCGACCAATCACTTGATTAGAAGTCAGAAGCGCAACATATACATCTACTCACATTCCATTCAAGCCCAAATTTGTGGCTTGGTGGTGGCACGCCCTGCACTCCAAAGTAGAAAGGCCAAAAGTTCCTTCCGTTGGCCACCTCGGCCGAAAAGAGGGAAACATAATTTGGCACGCCCAGTAGGACCACTAGATTTTATATGGTTGTAAACACTAGGGGAAATCCTAGACGAGATAAAGAATTTGAAGAATTTAGACTTCGGTCAGAGTTAGAGACAAGCATGGTTGGTTCACTTCCTATGAATACTCAGATACAAAATGTTTCAATTGCTCAACAAGAACAAAATGTCCCCCGCCAAGCCACGATCGTCAGCCTCAACCACGTGTTGGTCAAAGATGTTACGGAAGTCGCTGGATGACCAGTTGTTGTGTAGATTTCAGCTGCACCAAAATGGATTCAGCTGCATCCTCAACTTGTGATACTCGCAAGTGCACGAACCGTTGGTAGTTTAGCGTATGTAAGTGCGAGGTCGATTCCACAGGGATTGGTGATTGAATGATCCAATTCAGTTTTCCTACACAAAACAGAAACAAAAACAAAGAACATGAAAGAAGGAAGAAAATAAGAAAGTAACTCAAGAAAATAAGTTCCCAAGTTCAATTTAGATTAATGGATTGATTCTAGCTAAAGTATGATTAAGCCATGGTGTGTGGTCATAACCTTGTGTTCCTAATTCCCTAATTTGATCATTTGTTGTCTAACCTAAAATTAAGCATTAGGAACCCATTAAGCATAGAAGAACATTTTAAACAACCAAGCATGTATCTAATCCCTGTTGTCGAATGTCCATACATACTCTTCCTATTCATAGTTCAATTCGAATTAAAGCATGGTGTATACTCTTAATTCAAACCAAGATAGCTAACATGCAAGCCTAAATGGTGATCAATCATTCAAATTAGCATATTAACTTATAAGCATAATGAATAAGAACAAAAACCATAATTGAAACTTGGAAACTAATTAAACTTGAATACTTAAGAAAGAATGTACATTACAAGAAAAATAAATTACAACTAAGAAAACATTAAAGAAAGCTAGAATTGAGAACTAGAAAGCAAAACTAAGAGAATTTGAGGGAGAGAAGGGAAGGGAGCTCTAGAGAAGTGTTTGAGAGCTCCCCCCCCTTGGGGTGTGTTTACAAGCTTGGGAAACCTCACTATATATAGGCCTAAGGAAGCTGAAAATCTGAATTAAGTATGGCTAATGCATACAACACTTGTTTTATAAAATCTGAAATGGTTGATGCACTTCACTAATGCATACAACACTTCCATTATAAAATCTGAAATGGTTGATGCACTTCACTAATAAATCCCACCAGCAGCCCTAGCTCATCTTCATGTCACCATGACCAAGCTTCCAACCAGAAATGATAGCTCATACCTAGCTCACCATGACCAAGCATCCAACCAGCACATGCTGAGATCAGCATGACCAACAACTTCAAGGGCTTACAACTTGGGCTTCTCTTAATCAAATTAGGACTTTAAGCACTCGAAATTGAAGTTCAGAATGTCTTCTTTCCAGCCATATGTTATTTGGGCCAATCCAAGGTCGGAGGAGGAAGTTAAGGCCAAAACAAATTGCTAACTCATTTTCCGCGCTGATAAGATCCATCCTGAGCATGGTTCTGTGTTTGCTAGGTAACAGACTCCAAAATTATCCAATGGGGCTGAATTTCGGATATGTTATAGTATACACCCATTGGAACAACTTTCATGAAGAATGTGGCCTCATCCGAGCTATGTAGGTTGCTGAAACAAAGCTTGCAATATGACCTACGAAACTGGGCTGGCAGGGGACTGTAGCCAAAATTGAGTTTGTCTTTAAGCTCTTCATCCATTCATCCAAATTAGGCCCTAACATGCATGGATTGCATCATTTACTATCCAAAGCTATCATTATTACCTAAAGCTCAATGAACTGAAAGATAAACACAAAAAGGATTAAAAGCACAAGTTTAACTCAAAAACATAACCAAATCATAAGCTAGAAGGGTACAAAATGATATACAATTATGAACCGATCAAATACCCCCAAACCTAGATTTTGCTAGTCCTCGAGCAAAACAACACAAAACAAAGTTAAAAACAAAACAAGAAGTTAACTAGACCACTTTCGTAGGTAACTCGATTGCATTGAGCGAATGCAACAAGCCTTTAAACCTCTAGGCATCCCTAGTAGGAGGAGTTGTTTCTCCTGAGGGTTTAACAGTTACGATACCCACAAACGTTTTTCTAACTCTACAAAACAAAATGGTTAGAAAACTTATTAGATTTGTTAGTTCTTAAGCAAAACCAAAACCAAAAACAAACATAAAAATAAAAACAAAACACAAAACACAAAAAAAACAAAATCAAAATAAAAACTCAAAACAATCTTTCCGAACATTTTGTGAAGAGAAATGACTCATGCACATGACTTAAACGTTTTGACAATAAAAGCTCAATTTTAGACATTATTCACAAAGCGGCAAAGTTCAAAACATAATATGCTCAAAGTGTAGTAGTGTGATAGCCAAATGCAACAAATTCCCCAATCTTAGTTTCCACACAATTTCAAAAATCATACCAAGCACAAATGCAACTTCAAATCTCACCAAAGTTGTCCTCTCACAAATGAATCACTCAGAAGAGGGCTACAATGCAACACTCAGTTATAGACATGGGATTAGAGTTAAATCATAAGGTACTTAACTCAAAAATAGGAAGATGAAGAACTTGCATTAATATGATCTCAAGAAGGAGGCCAAACACTTAAAAGTAGAAAAATGAATGCAATTCAAGCACATGACATTTAAGATCAATTTAGGTCTTTATTATAGGTTGTAATGGGGTCAAGGGTGTAAGGTGAGTGAGAAATGAAAGGTATGGATAATACAAAGTCCAAGGAACTCACAATGTAAGAGCATAAAAAAAATTGTTTACAAGACTTGGAATCATCACGATTAGATTTTTTTTCTTTTACATGATCAAAACTCCTTATACCTTCATTTACAATGATTTAAACTCCTTTCCAAACACCAATGAAACCCAAAAACAAAATTTCATTCAACTACCATTTAATCATAACTTTTTTTTCTTTTCTTTTCTTTCACCAATTGTGTGATTTTCTTTTTTTTCTTTTTTTCTTCTATGTAATATCCCTTCCCAAACTTAGCATGAAAAACACATCCGAATTAGAGCTCATGAGTTCCTTAGAAAGGTAAATATTTGTTTTTCGGGCTAAGGCGAGCAAATATAATTGGTAAAATGAAAGAAAAGGTTTACATGTAGGCTCAAAATGGTTAACAATGGAAAATCATGCTTAAGCATGCATAAGGTTAGCTTGAAAGGCACAAACGATCCAAAGAAGGCCTTAATATCATTTCTTTAAATGTCATGAAATCAAATTGCATAAGAATGAATGACTTTTAAGTGTTCAACCAAATCAATGAATAATGAGATCAAACAACAACTTTGATGACAAGAAAATAAGAGTATGTGTATAACACTCATGAAATGAAGCACAAGGCTCAAAAGCTCACATTATATGGTTATATAAGTCTAATTTATGCTTGATACAATTCTTTGGGTCATGCAAATCCTTTAATTGGAAAATTATGAAACAAATGGCAAGTGCAAAGAAGGTTTCGAACATATCATGCTAGAACGATGCCAAATTAATTAATTAATGAATTATTTTATTTTATTTATTTTACAAGAAGAATTTACAAGGAACAAAAAAATAATAATAATAATAAATAAATAAATAAATAAAATTCAATTTTCATTTAAGTCATGCAACATTTATCACAATCTCATCAAATGTGTTCGGAAAGTGACTAAACAAGATTCAAAACAAGAAACAAATTTAAATTTTTTTTTTTAAAATTTTTTTTTTTAAGAAAAACCAAGTTTACTTGCTAAACTCCAATACCCCCAAACCTAGAAATGAGCATTGTCCTCAATGTTTAAAAATTAGCCACAAACAATGTCATAACAACAAATGAAAGGTATTAAAGCAAATAAAAAAAATCACAAAATCACAAAAGAAAACAAAAACAAAACAATTATAAAATAAAAATTACAACACAAACAAACAAACAAACAAAAAATAAAACAGTAAACCCTAATCACACAATTCTGAAACCCAAAAAAATTTTGAAGCCCAAAGCCCACAATTTCGAAACACAAACCACGGTGAATTTAACCCACTTTGAAACCCAAACTAAAGTGAAACCCGACCCACAATTTGTTTTCATTTCCGGCTTTTTATTATTATTTAGTTTTGTAAAAACAAACTATCAAACCGTGACAGCAACACAAAGAGCGGGATTTTAACATGGGTCATGATGTCTCGGTTCAGTGTAAGGGACCAACAGACAGGGCGAGACACGTGTCGACGCATAGAAGCGCCGCAGACTCCACAAGCAAAAATTACGGGCTCATGGAAAGGCGCGAAGACTTTACTGAACGCGTTCGTTCAGAAAAGACACGTCGTGATAAATGAGTTGGGTATGGTTGGAAGGCGAGAAGGTTGTGGGACTCAAGGAATGCTGGAGATTCAGAAAATGCTCAGATGCTGTAATGGCTAGGGTTTGTCAAAGACTAAGTCTATAAGAAAGGGTGAAAAAAAACGCAAACTCAGAAACACACAAAAGAGAAAAGAAAGAAAGAAGAAAAGAGAGTGAGAAATCAAATGGCCTCTAACTACCCATTTTCGTTGGATCTCAACCTAGCTCCACCGACTCAGACACGAGGCCAAGCAGCGGCACCAGTATGGATGCCCTACTTTGCTTCCGCACGGGGGCCTGTGACAGTAACTGACTCAATACTCCTGGACAACGATGTTGCCATTGGAGTGGCTAGAAATTTAGTGACTCCTAAAGATATACGTGTGCTGGGGACAAGGGATGACAACCGGGTCGTGAGCGATGCCCTGGCACTGAGCGTGCAGAGTACAGCAACAGTCGCAAGTTTGGGTCATCGCCTACTTGCGAAGTCCCATGAGGTAGAGGTGCTGAAAGGTCAGTTGGCGGCGGAGCGAAGTATGGTTGAGGAGTGTCAGACTGCTATAAAAAGCTTGAAAAGGGAGAGGTCAAGGATAGTGGAGGTGAATCGACACCAGCTAGAAGTATTGCGGGACGAGAATAGAAACCTATCAAAGATGGTAGAGTTGTACTCTCGCGACATGCGAAAACAGCTGGAAGACCTAGACAGACCGGGTAAACGCAAACAAGCAGATCGCGAGAGTAGTTACGCTCAAGCTAAGATTGCGATCTTTGGGAGCTCAAGTGATGAGCCCCAAGAAGCTGTGCGTGAAGCCCCGGAAGAGGACAGCCAGAGGGCCAAACTCAAAGCTCCAATGGTCGAGACACCAAGCACCGAGAAGAAATGATTTCCTACTGCATTATTGTTGTTTTTATTTTATTTTGTTGTTTTTATATTTTCGTTATTTTGTTTCGGAAATAAAAGAGTAAGGTTGCAGAAAGAAAAAGAAAAAGAAAAAGAAAACACACTTCCCAACTAAAATAAAACAAAGACGACAAACGGAAAAGAAAACACATTTCCCTAACTAAAATAAACTAAAGATGATAGCCGAAAGGGAAAAGCAAAAACACAAAGCTCTAGAAAATGAAAGTAACGGGCAAAAATATTAAACACCAGAAAACACGGAGGAAAAAAAGTAAAGTAAAGTAAAGGTGCTCCCCCTTGAAGCGATTAGGTCGAGCATGCCCGGGAAATCCGAAATGGTGTTGGCTCTCTCTCATCAGCATATGTCTATTTAAACCACACTTCTGCAAGCGGATGATACCCAGCATTTCTTCCTGCAAACTCAAGGAAAAACATCAAAAAATTCAGAAGCAAAACAAATGGCATCCTCATGCACTCACCTTGATGATCTCAACCTTGAGCTCTCACTTGCACCACCGAATGCCCAGACAAGGGCTCCTCCAACTCCTGTCTTCCCAAACTCCACATATCATCACGGCACGGCCTCAAACTTTGCTGAGGCAATACCGAACTTTTCTGAGGCACTGTCGAACAGAGCAGTGCTGCTAGGAGGCATGATTAGCAGCAAGCTCACTCCAACAGATCATCTGCATGTGGCACAGAGGTCTGATAAGGCAGCGGTAGAGGAGTCCCACAATTTAACTGTGCTCCACGCGGTCTCCGCTACCAATTTGGGCATGCGATTACTGGCGAGGACAAGGGAGTGTGCCGCGATGAGCGAGGAAATAGCTTCCTTGAAGGCTATGGTGGCGGACTTGCAGAAGCGGCTCTACTGTGCCAATCAGCACGTGGAAGCACTGCAGAGGAAAAATGAGGATCATGTCGAGCTGCTGCAGATTCTGCAAGTAAGAGAAAATAGAGGCAAGCCATGATGATGATGGAGATGAAGAAGATGAAGAAGATGATGAAGATGATGATGATGATGTTTTTTATTTTTATTGTTTTTATTTTTGTTTTTATTTTTATTTTTTATGCAATGTTTGAAATAAAAATGTGTTTTAACACTCAGAAATAAACTAACTAACCATACCACGTAAATAAATAAATAAACTAACATAACAACACAAAAACAGAAACAAAACAAAAACAAAGACTCAACAGAAAATAAAATATAAAAAAAACTTAATTTAAAAACACACAATATACAAGCAACTCACGGATGACCAGTTAAGGGCCTCAGAAAACACAGCCAGGGGATCCGGGAAGGTTGGAGGGGTCACAATGGTCCCGCTTAAAACCCAAACTTCTTAGACACCGAAGGTGTCGCCTAAAGAACTCCTAGACACTGTATTAACGGAAGTGCTCACTGGGGTTACCATAAGTCGGCTCATATGAAAAATCTTTTTTTATTTTATTTTAAAATTTTTAAGATAAGAAATAAAAACAAATTAAGATAAAATGAAACAACAAACCATAAACAAAAATGAACTAAGTACTGTAAACAAATTCAAACAAACAACATAAATTGTTGTACTAAAAGAAACAAACCAAGAAACCAAAGAAAAAAAAAAAAAACAAACAGCACTTTCTATCACCCGTTTATCACCATTTGGACAGATTCGTTTCTATGTTTTTCAGCTTCGACCTCTGTTCAGTTTTTAGGTTATAACTTTCCAACCGTAAGTCCAAATTTCACGTTCTTTATATGGTTGGATTCAGCACAGAAAAACAAAGAACTCAACGCGGACCAAAAGGCAAAAACAACTACGAAAATAAACAGAATTCAAAGAAGAGAAAGGATTGAAATGCTCCCCCTTGAAGCGATTAGGTCGAATGTGATGCACTTGGAGGTCGCGACTTCTCCCATTGCTCCACACTTCCCATTCTTATGATTGAGGTTGCCATCTCTCTCCATTTTTATTAAGCTATCATAAATTGCTAAAACAAACACACAAACTTGAAATGGAATTAAAATGATTATGAAATAAAAACTAAAATGAAAAGGAAAATCAACACACATCCAATTCCATGCTTCAAAGCAACAAGCACCAATGGGTTGTGTAAGCTGGGACTTAAACCCAGTTCTCTTGCTTGTTGGGCAATTGTCCTTTTCTGTTGGACTACAAACACAACTTGTCCATTAACGTCATTAACTTTAAAACTTGAAATTGTCTAGAAAAACATGAAAATGAAAAATAAAAATAAAACAAGTAGGGAAAAGAAATAGAACCAAACTATGTTGCCAATCCCCGGCAACGGCGCCAAAAACTTGTTGTGTAGATTTCAGCTGCACCAAAATGGATTCAGCTGCATCCTCAACTTGTGATACTCGCAAGTGCACGAACCGTTGGTAGTTTAGCGTATGTAAGTGCGAGGTCGATTCCACAGGGATTGGTGATTGAATGATCCAATTCAGTTTTCCTACACAAAACAGAAACAAAAACAAAGAACATGAAAGAAGGAAGAAAATAAGAAAGTAACTCAAGAAAATAAGTTCCCAAGTTCAATTTAGATTAATGGATTGATTCTAGCTAAAGTATGATTAAGCCATGGTGTGTGGTCATAACCTTGTGTTCCTAATTCCCTAATTTGATCATTTGTTGTCTAACCTAAAATTAAGCATTAGGAACCCATTAAGCATAGAAGAACATTTTAAACAACCAAGCATGTATCTAATCCCTGTTGTCGAATGTCCATACATACTCTTCCTATTCATAGTTCAATTCGAATTAAAGCATGGTGTATACTCTTAATTCAAACCAAGATAGCTAACATGCAAGCCTAAATGGTGATCAATCATTCAAACTAGCATATTAACTTATAAGCATAATGAATAAGAACAAAAACCATAATTGAAACTTGGAAACTAATTAAACTTGAATACTTAAGAAAGAATGTACATTACAAGAAAAATAAATTACAACTAAGAAAACATTAAAGAAAGCTAGAATTGAGAACTAGAAAGCAAAACTAAGAGAATTTGAGGGAGAGAAGGGAAGGGAGCTCTAGAGAAGTGTTTGAGAGCTCCCCCCCCTTGGGGTGTGTTTACAAGCTTGGGAAACCTCACTATATATAGGCCTAAGGAAGCTGAAAATCTGAATTAAGTATGGCTAATGCATACAACACTTGTTTTATAAAATCTGAAATGGTTGATGCACTTCACTAATGCATACAACACTTCCATTATAAAATCTGAAATGGTTGATGCACTTCACTAATAAATCCCACCAGCAGCCCTAGCTCATCTTCATGTCACCATGACCAAGCTTCCAACCAGAAATGATAGCTCATACCTAGCTCACCATGACCAAGCATCCAACCAGCACATGCTGAGATCAGCATGACCAACAACTTCAAGGGCTTACAACTTGGGCTTCTCTTAATCAAATTAGGACTTTAAGCACTCGAAATTGAAGTTCAGAATGTCTTCTTTCCAGCCATATGTTATTTGGGCCAATCCAAGGTCGGAGGAGGAAGTTAAGGCCAAAACAAATTGCTAACTCATTTTCCGCGCTGATAAGATCCATCCTGAGCATGGTTCTGTGTTTGCTAGGTAACAGACTCCAAAATTATCCAATGGGGCTGAATTTCGGATATGTTATAGTATACACCCATTGGAACAACTTTCATGAAGAATGTGGCCTCATCCGAGCTATGTAGGTTGCTGAAACAAAGCTTGCAATATGACCTACGAAACTGGGCTGGCAGGGGACTGTAGCCAAAATTGAGTTTGTCTTTAAGCTCTTCATCCATTCATCCAAATTAGGCCCTAACATGCATGGATTGCATCATTTACTATCCAAAGCTATCATTATTACCTAAAGCTCAATGAACTGAAAGATAAACACAAAAAGGATTAAAAGCACAAGTTTAACTCAAAAACATAACCAAATCATAAGCTAGAAGGGTACAAAATGATATACAATTATGAACCGATCACCAGTCTTGAGGCCGAAATCTAGCCACTTCATTGGAAATCCAACAACTCTTCTGTGTAATGAAGACTTCGAACAATGGCGCAGACAATGGCAACTTAAAATGCTCAAATCAATGAGAGGTGATCAATTGCTTGGCCAACAAAATGGCCAAAATGGGAACCACGTGGCCCCTAATGGAGTGCCAGTGGCGGGGCCTTAGGCTCCGGCCCAACCAAAAATCTTTGGGGTGAATCCACCCCAACCTAATCCACCAGCTGGGGGCAACCCAGCCCTAGCGATTAATGTTCCGCCCACAGGTAACAACCAATATGTGACGGCCAAACAATTCCAAGGGTTCCTGCCATAAAATTAATTCCACCCAAAAGCTCACTCGGGGGCTGGAGCCAATTTCGTTGGGCCTCATGCCAACCAATTCGTTGGAATCGGAGGGTGGACTAAGCCCGGCGGAAATGTGAACAATCCGCTGCTAGGAAACCAAGCAATCGACTGAGGTGTGGTCGAACAAATGATTCAAGATATGGTACCTCATGCTATGAGGATTGGTAAACCAATCTACTGGAAGCCATATCCTGAGCACTTTGATCAAGAGGAATTTCCAAGGGGTTTTAAAGTTCCGGACTTTGCACTATTTTAGGGAGACGGGCTCCAATCGACCGTAGAACATATTGGCTAATTCATGGCCCAATATGCAAAAATTAGGCATCGTGAGGCCTTGAAACTAAGGCTATTTTCAAGCCCCCTCCAACTTTCTCGTGGTATGTCAAACTTTCGCAAAACTCCGTCCCGAAATGGCAAACTATGGAGCAAAAGCTTCGTGAGCAATTATATCGGCTGGAGCCAGAAGTCTCAATGGTTGACTTGGGAAAGATAAGCCATGGGCATAAGCCAAAAGCCAAATGAATATGTCCAAGAATACTTGGGGCGATTTAGAGAAGCAAGGGCTAGGTGCACGGTCAATATGCCGAAGCACAAGTTTGCAAAATTGGCCCAAGGAGGTTTGTTGCTCGACCTCTGAAAGAAATTTGAAGGAATTGAGTTCTGCCACATTTATGATCTCCTACTTCGGGTGGACTGATACGAAGCCCTTCTAAAATAGGAGCAACAAAAGGCTCGGCCGAGGGATTTGGCCAAACCTTCCAGGCCTAGAACTACGGCGGTCCACGCAGTGGACATTAAAGGTATAGATTTGTTAGAAAGAGATGAGGACGTTTTCCTAGAAGAGGAAGAAAAGTCGATCGGGGTAAACTTGATCGAGATTGTGGCCAATGGGCCATATGTGTGCAAGGCGTTGTCTAAAGCCTCCAAGGATCAAAGGCCGACAATGGCCAAAGTTTCCAAGTTTAGTGGAACCTCCCAAAAGCAGTTGCAACAAAGTCTTACACTTTTGATATTTCTAAAGCCGAACAAATCTTCGACCAACTTTTAAAAGAAAAGATCATAAAATTCTCTAATGGTCATGATATTCTGTCGGCTAACGAACTCAGAAATAAAACTTATTGTAAGTTTCACAACGTGTGGTCTCATACGACTAACAATTATATTATTTTTCGGAATGCTGTGCAGGATCTCATCGATTGGAAGATCTTGAAGTTTCTAGAGAAAGCTACAATAGGCGTCGACTAGAATCCTTTCTCAAATGCTCAGTCAACATGGTGAATGCCAACTTCCCAAGGCCAGACCAGCCTAGGCCAAGGTTAGACTTAGGTGGCTCAGCGAAGGTTGGGGCGGAAAGAAGGGCCAGGGAGACTCAGGCGGACCTTAAGGTAAAAGGCAAGGCCAAAATGTACCTAGAGATGGCTAAGGTTCCCGAGCCAAAGGCTCCAATCAAAGAAGAATCTCCAAAGGCGAATGTGCTATGCAATCGACGCCAATGCGAGGTAACTCTCAAGGTGGTTTCGCCAAAACCCAAGCAGCCAACCAAGGAACAACCAATGGGCTGATTAAGGAGCAAATCAAGGATCAAGTCCAAGTGGGCAAACCTAGGAGTTTTGAAAGGAATATGATAAAAAGTACAACCAAGAATTACAGCCCATAAAGCCCGATGGGAGGGAAGGAGGTGAGGTCGAATAAGCGGCCATTACATGAGTACCAAGGAAGACCGGATCGGACGTCCCTCTTTGAGAAAATAGTGTTGGAGTGCAGTCAGGTTAGCTGGCCCGTGCCCAGCAAAGTCGCACCTGGAGCGGCCCGGGGTGTTGGAGCTTAGCGGTTGGGGTTGGTGGAGCTGGAACCAGAAGTTGGCTGCTGGGTTGGAGAAATCCAGGCTGCACTCAAATGGTGGCCTGTTGGAGCTTTAAGGGGCTGTAAAAATGTTGTCGGATTGGAGGAATTTGGGCAAAAAGAAATGCGGCTGGAATCCCTCTGTCCCACACGGTAAAGAGAGAATGTTGGAGAAAGAAAGGAGGGGAGGTTGGCTGTTGGTTAGAAGGGAGGGAGTTGTCGGGGTGGGGTGTTTAAAGAGTCGACCATGGGTGGTTTAGGAGGGTTTGACTGACATATTATTTTATTTTGTTTGGACTTAACAGTGTTAAGGGGTATAGTATTAAGAGTTTGACATGTCATGTTTTAGATCATTAGATTATTAAAATGGTCTAAGATGTAATGAAATGAGGCTAAATGCACACTATCTAAATGCAGAGGCTCGGTTTCCTCTTCTTCATATTAGTGGGACAGTTGAATTTGTCTTTTGATCATTTACATTAAAAATACATTACATAAATTTTAATGGTTAATTTTATTAATGTTTCGTAACTTTTGGATCATGTCTTATTTTGCTCCATAAACTTTGAAAAATGTAATTTGCTTCACATTATGAGATATGGGCCTTTTGCCTTTGGTTTCATTCCTAGGCGGGGAGCTGCAACAATGAGGGGGTATGAGTGAGGGTTCAACCCAACCATATGTAAGTCAAACATGTTGAAGTTGAATAGTTAGATTGAACCCCTCACTCAAGCCCCTCAACCATAACCCCACATTGTAGCCTTTCCATTCCTAGGCCCTCACGATCGACCTTGCTTCACTAGCAAGATATTGTCCGCTTTGGGCCTAGGCCCTCACATTTTTGTTCCTAGGCTCAAACTTATTATATTTTGCCCAATGACCTCTTGCTAGGAACTCAAGTGCCCACACATAATAGGTATTTCACTTTTCCCTTCCCAAGCGATGTGTGATTGCTCCCTAATCTTGCCCCTTCTTGCCTTGCATCCTTCATGACTCACATGTCTTACACTTTGGCATGGTGTTTTGGCCTTTCATGAGCATGTTAAAATGTTTTTGTTAATATTTATTTTTATAAAGAATTTTAGGTTAATCATTTTATTAGTCCCTGAACTTAAACACGATTTGCATTTGAGTCCCTCAATTTCCAAAATTGTTCCCGTAGTCCTTTAACTGCACTTTCATTAGGACAAATGGTCCTACCGTCAATTTTGTTAACTTTTTCTGTTAAATGTAGGGGCAAAATGGTATTTTTATATTAAAACCAAAAAAATGAATTAAAAAATCAAATCTTTAAAATAACAATAAAAGAAAATCAAATAAAAAAAACCAATAAAAAAATTTCAAGTTTGGGGGGAGTAGAAATCGGGAGAAGGGGGAGGGGGGAGAGAGAGTTTAATTTTATTTTTTATTCATATTTTAATCAATTTAATACAAAAATACCATTTTGCCCCTGCATTTAACAAAGAAGTTAACAAAATTGACGGCAAGACCATTTGTCCTAACAAAAGTGAAGTTGAAGGACCACGGAAATGATTTTGGAAATTGAGGGACTCAAATGCAAATCGGGTCTAAGTTCAAGGACAAATAAAACAATTAACCCTAGAATTTTTGCTGTGCATAGATATTTGCATTTTAATATAAACTATTATTGTACTTGTTCAATCTTTTAAAATAGTTGTGTTTTGAAATTCCGGTGATAATTACCCAAAAACCACCTCGATCGGCCAAAAATGATCATCGCAATAAGAATTGTTGGAGGATGCATTTAACAGTTTGACTAACAATCTAACTAATGGTGTGATTTATTTGTAGGTTTTTCGAGAGTTTAGGTATTTATGTGCAAAAAATTTAAGGTTAGGTACTAATTTGAAACGACCCCTAAAGTTTGGGTACTTTCATGTAATTAACCCATTATTATATATTGTTGACATTTCAACTAGTACTTGAATTAAAATGTTAACGTTTAAGCCAAAGGGGTCTAGCCCCATGACACCTTAGTAGTATGTGTAAGAAACCTCCTCTCCTTGTAATTTTTTTTAGTATAAGCGATAGTCTAAATGACATGGGAGGGGGCTTTCTCTCTCACACACACAACTATGATGACGTGGGAATTCGAACTTGAAACCTCTGATATGCAAATCAAGGCCCTTTTCCACTGGGCTGGACCCCGTTGGCTCTCTCCTTGTAGTTTAGACTATCGTTTGTATTTAAAAAAGAAATGAGTTATTGACCGAAATGGTCCCCCAACTTTTGCTCCAGTCTCATTTTGGTCCACTAACTAAAATTTTCATTTCAATAGTCCTCCAACTCTCTATTTAGTATCAAATTGGTCATACCGTCAAAGTCTGTCAATTTTTTTGGTGTTAAATTAAGGGGTAAAACCATCCATATAAACTAAAAGGGGTTTTGCTCTAGAGAGAGAGAGAGAGAGAGACCCCCATTAATAGGTTTTTATTTTGTAGCTTTTGGGTGTTGGTTGTCGTAGATTTGGATTGTAGAAAGGATAGGAAGTGTGGTGGTGATGATGGAGATGGACGAGGATGATAGATCTAGGTGTGGGAGAGAAATAGAGTGCGAGTCATGGTAGGAGCGGCTGGGAATGGGTGAGGTGACGGTGGGTGGAGGCTGGGAGGGGGGAGGTTGCAGGGCTGGAGATGGAGGTGGGGGTAGGTTGCAAGGTTGGAGTGGTGGGTAATCTTGGGTTTGTTTGTTTTTCGGTTACTTCTTTTAATTTTTGTTATTTTATTTTTGTATTTATCTAATTTTAATTTTTAAAATTAATTTAAACAATAGAGGAAAATTTTATTATCTTTAAGTCCATGTCAGAAAAAAGACATGTTTGTGGTGAGATTCAATTTTTTCAATTTTTTTTTTATTTTCTAAGTTTTATAATAGTATCCTTTAATGATTAATGATTAAATTAATATTTAAATTTATATGGACAATTTTATCCTTCAATGATTAATTATTATATTAATATTTTAATTTATATGGACAATTTTATCCTTCAATTTAACAGCAAAATTAACAGTCTTTACTGATGGGACTATTTTGATACCAAATGAAGAATTTGAGGACTATTGAAATGAAAATTTTAATTGGTGGACCAAAATGATATTGGGGCAAAAGTTGTTAGTCTTTAAATTATAGATAAATAAAAGTTTTTTTCTTTGTTTCCAAAAAGAAGTTAATTAATATATGGATTTTCAGCTGTTTTACCCCCTAAATTATAACCCTTGTATAAATTTACCATGAACTAAAAAATAAGCTAATTTAGTACCTGAACTAATTAAAACAGCTAATTTAGCCCTTACCGTCAAAATTTTCTAATTTAATCTATTTTTCCGTTTAAAACTAAAATATTAAGAAAACAAACAAATTAAAAAAAAAAAAAAAAAAAGGGCAAAATTGGTTCTTTGCCGTCAATCAGTGGCTGCAAATGGCAACCAATTAATTCATAATTACTTTCTATTGATGCCTAAAATTGGTTCAACAAAAGATGACCTATTCCAAATCAAGGTCGGGCAATTCTTTCGTACTAGGTCAACGTGGCCAACCAAGTTGTCCTCCAGAACTTGCAAAACAAAAGAACTTTAGTGGGTGACACTGGTGTGGTGCCGGGCAAGGACCCTTTGATGCTTAAGTCAGTCGAGTGTTTAAGAGCAAAATTGCACAATTGGTTATAGTGCTTAGAATTGCATACCTTTGATGAAGGGTGGCCTCAGCCTTTTATATCACCCTAGACAACCCAGTCCCTCTCGGAGTGGAACTCCAGAACAACCTAGCCCTTCTCGAACTAGGACTCCGGAACAACCTAGTCCTTCTTGAACTAGGATTCCATTTAGATAGGCATAGGTGATATCAAAACATCCTAGCTTTTCCAAGACTAGGAGTCCTTGGAGTGAACACCGCTTAAATCAGGCTAACATCAACCTCATGTACACCAAGCGCAAGCTCATGGGCCAATGGGCCCACAAGCCACCTTGGGTCAAGGTGGAAAAACATATGTCAATCGGACTCGGGCCAGCTCGACCACCAACACCGTGCTCTGGCCCAGCTCAACCACTAACATCGTGCTCTAGCCCAGGTTGACCACTAACACCGTGCTCTGACCCAACTCGGCTTAGAGGTATTTTATCTCACAAACAACTTTCAATTTCAAACAAAACCTTCAATCAAATAAAGCTTGGAATCCCATGTTGTTACCAAGGTCCAAGCCCACAAATATTCGCATTGTCCCAACTAGAATTGGGTCTGGGTAGGTCCGCCGTCTCAAGCTTGAAATTGCAGAGTGTCAAGGAAGAACTATAGGGGGCGTGTCAAAGGTGGGAGCTGCTGAGGTGGGTGGGGTTGTTGGGTTAGGGTGCGGTGGAGGTGTCAGCAAGCAGGAATTAAAGAACTGGAGCTCGAAGAAGGTGATTACCCAGTTCCCGAAGTCGTCGGCTCCGATTAAGGAATCAATTATGTTGTTGAGTCGTTGGGCTGAGGCGGTCAGGGACGAGATCAGCGGAGGTGGGGTATATTGGGTGGCTGAGATGGGTTGTGGTAGGAAGGATGGGTGGGTGGAGGGGGAAGAAGTGGGTTGTGGCAGTTGGCGTTGTGGGGAAGAGGGTGGGTTTTTGTGTTTGTTTTTTTAAAATCATTTTTCATTTTTACAATTATAAATAACGTTTTTTTATATTATTATTTTCTTTTAATTTTATGTATTTAACTATTATTTTGTTCAAAATAACAAATTTACCCTTATTACTAACGGAAAAATGAATGAAATTTAGAAAAACTTAACGGTAAGGTCTGAATTGCCCAATTTAATTAATTCAAGTGTTAAAGTGACTGATATTTTAGTTCGGGAAGTTAAGTTCGATTAGAGTCCTAATGGGTATGCGGCAATTCACTCTTTTAATATATTATTAAACCTTTCTGTCAGTAAATAATAGAGATATTTAGTCATATACCTATTCTTAGCACTAATAATATAGATAAATTTTATATCATTTAATTTCTATAAACAAACAAAAAAAAAACCCCAAAAATGACAACTGACTCTATTGAATTTAATTTTGATTATTAAATTACTTTGATGCCCCATTGAGTGTTTTGAGTTTTTATTTATGAGATTTTGGGGTTGTGTTTGTTTTAAGAAATTAATGGCAGTTTTGTAATTAAAAGAAATTAAAAGTTTTTTGTTATGTTGTAAATGGACTTTGGGTGTGTTTCTAAAATCCATTTCATATAGAGGTTTTTTTATAATTTAGGCTCTTATATTGGGTATAATAGTGAATCTTCCTAAATAATATATTATTAAATCACAACGGCGGATATCAGTTCCCTAAAAATCTAAATTTATTTACACCGGTCGGCCCTGGAAGAAGAAAAGGGGAGGAAGTAGAAGCTAGGGCGAGAAGCAAAATCTGAGCATGGAAGAATTTGAGAAGAAGGTCTCACTAAGAGACCCAATGGAAGAAGAAAAAGAAGAAGAAAGGGATAAGGCAGGAAAGTGCTCGTCGAAAACCGTCGATTTGCTGCGCGAGTTCCTCGGAATTCAGCAGCGGAGGGCGGAAGCATACGCGAAGTTGAAAAGAGGGTTTGGGGAGTATATGGAGTCGTGTTCAGGGGCACATGGGGAGTTGGCCTACCAACAAGTTTGCAGTGAGGTGACGGTGGAATTCAACGAGTGCTCAAAGCATGTGCTTCGTATTGAATCGCTCTTTCTCAACGATCCCAATTATGGCCGAGTTGATTTGGCCCATCTCCTCAGAGCTGTCCAAACCCAGGAGAAGCAGAAATTGAATTTGGTATTTAATTCATCATATATATACTTTCCATTTTTATGTAATTTAGTTGGGTTATTTAATCTGGTTATGAATGGATCATGGAATGGAGGACCAAATTCGCGTATACTTTGCCAAGATTTTTGTTTTTGATTTTGGGTTTTTTGTTTTTGTTTGTGCTATACTAAATAATGCTTGTAGAACAGCTAGAGAAAGAACCCATACCAACCTACACAAACATTAATATGCATATATTTCTGTAAATGATCATGGGTTCTCTGATTAATGGTGGTATGCTGTGCTCTTGGAAGCTTTGGATTTTTTTATTTTTATAAGTGTTTGTTTTTTAAAATTATAATTGGGTTATGCTATTTTTTCTTTATTTCAGGTACATATTGTAAGCAATGTGTGTAGTTATTTTTGCTACCAGATTTTATTCCATTTTCTGCTGACATTAAGTATACCTTTGTTTGATTTGAAGACGGCTACAATTCAGGTGCTGAAGAAGGCTGGTAGACCCTCGGAGCGTCTGGTGAGTCATGAAAACTGCAGTTTTAAGAAACCAATGGAGCATGAGTGTGTGCATCTCCATGAGATAACAGAAGCTGCTGGAACTGAAGAGGCAGAAGCAAATGCCCAGTATGATAATGATCTCAAGGAAGCCATTAGAGGGGTGCAGGATGCTGTGACCGCTATAAATGAGCATTTGGAAGAAGTCAGATATGAAATTGCTGCCCTTGAAGCTGAGTAAACTCACATGTTTCATTAGGTATGCATTTCTCGGTTTCGACAACTAAAACTGGGAACAAGGAATGCGCAATGCTCAGATGTTTGCATAATGTTATCTTTAAATTTATCCACATGCTATGCATGTGAAATATGATGCAGCTTACTCTGGCTAGGAATGCAATGGAGGTTATAGAAGTTAGAAAAATGTGTGGTATGTGGCATGAAAGTAAATAGTTTGAAGTGGGGCAATGTAATTACCCTACCCTGATTCAAATTGAAATATATATATATATATATATATATATTTAAAGTGTGTAAATAATGAGAACAGATTGATAATTTTTGAGTTGTCTTCTTAATATAGATGTTTGCTCTGTGACATGCATATAGTTCCTCATGGTCATGGCTTATGGATAGCACATACTAAGATGAAGCTACAAACAATAATTGCAGGGATCACCAAATTTTGAGTGCCATTCTGAATCTATGCTTTCTTTTGCCAAATATTGCAGGGATATCTTATGGGAAAAATCTTAGTAGTTCCTTGTGTTGTGAGAATAGGGCCATCTTAGCACAAAACACCAATGAACTTTGCAGTTGCATGTTTGCCGAATCCACTTTTCTCTCAGCTCGTAGGTAGATTTCTCATCCGAAAGTTCACAGGAAACAGTTCCATGGAAAGGAAGTGAAGGAGGGTGACATACGACATGCCGTTGTTTGTCATACTATTAGTATTTTTTTGTTCAGCGTTGAAACAATCTAATTTCTTAACTTCCTTTCACAAGGATTGAATGTTTTCTTGGTTCACTGATTAGCTAATTCATGCGTTTAGATATGTTGCTCCTAATCTCATTAGTTGTTAGGACTTCATCGACTATATGAGAAAATTTTAATTTTACTTAAGAATTGAAACAATTTTAATAAACATATTTGAAATTCAAGGATCACAAGATAAAACAATTGTATTCTAATTTTCATTTTTTAACTCATGTTCTCTCACTTTCTAATTTTCACCTGAAAAAAAAATTGGAAAAAAAAAAACCAAGAATTGAAGCAATGTGCCACATCATATAAACTTGGGAAATTTTATCAATTTTGTTGTCACTTAAGTTTTTATTATGAAATAAGTGCTTTGTTCTGACATGAAATGACCATTGAGCCTAAAAAAATTAAAATTAAAAATTATTTACTAAATATACTTCCTTCGCAATCCAACGTTTTATTGATGAATTCCCAACTAGCAACATCCATAAGAAGGCAAAGAAAAAGTTAGTATCTTTAAATTGGCTCAACTTCTTGTTGATGAAAGTTGTTCACCCCTTTCTCCCAAATCAGCCCCCTCCACTTTGAGTAGGGCTGGCTTAGAGTGGGACTGGCAATGGGTCGTGTTGTGTCAAGTTCATGTCATGTTAGGATTATGTACGTGTCAACAATGCCCAATTCAAACCTGACCCATTTAATAAATGTGTCATTTACGGGTTGATTCGCTAATTTCCCGCACTAGTTTTGGGTCGTGTTAGGTTAACCCGCTAAGTGGTATCAAATAAAAAACAGGTTGACCTAAAAATGACCTAAAAATTTAATCGTGCAGATTTCGAGTTGTGTATCGGGTTGTGTCAGAAATTGTCACCACAAACTTTGAGGTGTTAAACGGGTCATGCCAAGCCCATCCATTTATGAAAATCATCAATCTTGGCCCGGGCCGTGCTCGTGTCAGGTCATTAAACGGGCCAAGATGGGCCCACGCCAAATTTGACCTATGTATTGATTCTTCCTTTTTTTTTTCTTTCTAATTTTCTTTACAACTTCATTTAAATATTTTTTAAAATTATTTATATACTAACAAGATTTTATTATTTGTTGAAAAAAGAGTCCACTAACTTTATTTAAAGTACATTTAAATAGAAAATGACTAGATTATTGTTTGGATTTTAAAAATTGAAACTTTGAAAAGAAAATAATTATTTTATATATAAAGAAAAAAAAATTAAATTTTAATACATATTATTAGAGAAAAGAAATATACTTGAATTTAAGATATAAATGTAATAATATTATGTATTATTTTTCTAAAACAAATATAATTTAATAAATGAGCTTTAAAAGGGCCAGTCCGTTGGATTTCGGGCCAGCATTGACCCTGACAAGTATTGGGCCGACCCAGCCCATTAAACCTAATTACTTCGTCTCGGCACAGCCTAAAGATATGGGCCATGCCGTGCCGGGCCTTACTTAAGCTGCTCGTGTTCTTGTCGTGCTCAAGCCGACCCGATCCGTTTGACACCTCTACCTCCACTTCATTCCCATCTCTCGCTCTCATGAAATCCTTAATCGGTCATGTCTCTCATGTATGAATTTGTCTCAATGTCCTGTTTCTTTGGGTGCAAGATCCACTCATTGAAACTCACTGTACACAGAGATCAAGGCCAAAAATTAGGTTTTTCGACGGTTTTTCGCCAGTTTCGACCAATATCGGTCACTTTTGGGGTCTACCCAGGTATTAAATTTGCTCCTCTTTTCGTACCCTACAAGTTCATATGCGTTGATTATGTTGTTTTTGAGTTTTTAGAATTTGATGTACACACCCAACCACCCCTAGGTGTTACATGGGGCACACCCCTATGTGGTACTCCTTTTGTCCTCATGACCTCAATTTTATACTCAGTTTGCAATCCGTGAAATTCCGACTGTTGGATCGTTGCCCGTTTAACGAGGCACCCTTGTGAATGTGTTTTAGACTTACTAGAGCTTGTTGATAATATATAGGAGGCTCGTAGAACCCCGATACGAGGAAGCTGACTTTTTTGACCTATGTTAAGCAAACTTCACAAAAAGTTGAGTTTTTGTTGAAATACCCCATATCATTGTATGTTGTCCTTGACACGATGTGTAACTTAAATTTGAGGCTATTGATTGATTTGTGAAGCCGAGATCGAATTTGGATCAAAATTAGGCTATTGATGTGTAATTTAATGTACTTGTATGCAATAATAGATCGTCTTGGGACATGCTTGAATGTATTTGATGTCTCAAACTTGTTCTCTAGCATCTTTAGAAGGTCTAGGAAACTCTCGGTGTACATGTTTGGGATTTAGTAAGAATCGAAAGTGTCGAGGGTAATTTGCGAATTTTGGGTCTAGGTTGCCTAGTAGGACACTCGAACATATTTTCTTGCTTTAGGATGAGTTTAATTATGCACCCGATGGGGACCCAGCCCGGATAGCGATTTATGCCATCTCTACCTACTATTTGGAGGAACTCGTTTTGAGTTAATCGGCCCCCCAATAAATTTATTCCGGAAAACAACTTTATATATATATTTTTTTATATAATCAAAATTAAAGGGGTTTATTACTTGTATTCTATTTTATTCTTCATTTTATGGTTATATCCTTTATTTTAACATTACTTTTAGTATAATATATAGGGCTTTTCACATGTAAGCCATAAGTATGGCTCAAAATATAGAAAAGCTCTACAGTACTCAAATCTTAGGAAAAAGCTCATTTGGACTTTTCAAACCAAATATACCATACAAGACTTTAAAAGCCTAATAATTATAGCACTACAATAAGAGTTTTTTTAAAAAAAAAAAAAAATCATAATGCAAGAATAATATTGGTATTTCACACATAGTCCTTTTTGGGGATTTTTCTTTCAATTTATAGTTTTTAGTGTTTATTTATAAAATTAATGCAAGAAATGAGTTTTATTATAGATTTCTGTAATATATATGTAGGTTTTTATTGGGCTTTTGTTGCTGCGGTAGAAATGGAAGAGTCAGAAGTGGGATCATGGGAACTTGAAACCACTGCCAGAGTAGCAAGTTTTGCACTGCAGTGGAAAAGTTGACGGCTCGCCATGGGGGTTTCACAATAGCCGGGCACAAAGAGCACTACTACAATTGCTCACCTCCACATGCCCTCTTCGTATGGAAAGTAATCAATGTCTTCCTTTTTAACGCAATTTGAACATCAACGCCGCCAATGACCCAAATATTCCTGCAAAAAACCATCAATCACACACAAATAAATAAATAACCCTAGAAAACGCAAATTTGCTCTGCATCTTAATTGTTTTGGTTTTAAATCTCTTCGTTCTTAAATCGCAGGGCCTGAGGCCAAGCGGAGAAGATGCAGCGGCTGAGTTTTGCAGGGCAGAGAAGATACAAGGGGTGAAGATGAAGAGGCGTGCAAACGTGTTTGTCAAACATGTATTTTAATTGAAAAAAAGGACTGAAGAGAGTTAACAGAGTTAAACTAGTGTTAAGTTGTTTGCCACATGTCATAAAATTAAGGAGGAAATAAGGGGCACAGGGGGATTTAGTAACAAGAAAATTGGACTCGTGGTAGGGGGAGGGGAAGTTGGAGTTGGAGTTTAATTGTTTTTAAAGGTTTAAATTTAGTGTTTAGTTTGTTTTTTAATGTTAATTTCTTAAACATTTTCAAAACATAAATTGTTTTACATTCAAATCCACTTGGTATATTATTATTGGACATGTGGGCTCCATATACATGTCACATCATCAATTTAACAGAAATTTCGACATAACCCAATGGCATGACCAAATTAATGTGGGAGGTAAAAAATAAAGAGTGCTGCTAAACGAACCCTAAAATTAACTGAGTACACCCTACTACAAAAGTATATATTGAATTACCGATTTACCCTAATATAAAATGACCAAAAAGGATATATGGAATTGTGAAACAATTATAATTTTAATAAGTACACCCTACTAACAATATTCAACCTTAATCAAGAGATTACTTGGTGCCCATCTTTGTGATCAGCAAGCCATAATCGCTTGGAGCAGTCAAAGCCAGAATCGACCAATTTTGCATATTGATTGGAGAGCTTAAAAGGTAGCCTTGCTGTTTCTAAATTTTGAACTTTTGGCTGTTTACTGATTATTTATGAATAGGTTTCCCCCAACCGCTGCTACAGTGAGCTCTTCCCTACTCTTGGGTATTTGTAGCCTCCCTGACACCATATTTAGAGTAAGCGTTCAATCTTCCATTGGGGAAGAAATCTTTCGAAAAATAAATAAGAAATTACATGTGCTTTCCAATTCAATATTGGACTACATGTTGTGTTTTCTAATTAATTTTTCTTTGGTGTAGAATGCTGTGATATGGCATTGGCGGATTCAGAGTGTAATAAGCATGAAAACTCCGAATTGAGATTGTCATGCTTCAGTAACAAGGTTGGTTTTCTTGTATCTTGTCATTAGGAATACCCATGCCTTGTTAGATCGATCATATTGTTCAAAATTTAGTTATGGCATGTTGGTTTAGGCTAAAACATGTGTATTGAACAATGACGAATATGAGGGTTTTTTTTTACAGCATCCAGAAGATGTATCTAAGCAAGACACCGACATCAATAAACAATGTGTTTTAGACTACGGAAACGAATTTATCACAAATGAGGTAAATTAATGAATATTTATAAATTTATTTTATAATTGTGTACATTAATTTAATTATTAGTGATTTTACAGATATTTAAAAGTCGCGATGCATTAATAAGATGGACTCGTGAACAAGGGAAAACGAATGGCTTTGTGATTATCATTAAGAGGTCAGATATTGGAGGAGCTGGTAAATTCAAGACCGGTCGAATTCTATTTTGTTGTGAGAGGGGTGGCCAATTTAGGAAAAAAAAGGTTGTGGAATTAGATAGCATGACAACACACAAGCTTGATCAAAGTTCAAACCCTTTGAAGAAAAAAAGTGTGAAGTCTACTGGTACGAAGAAGTGTGGTTGCCCCTTTTCATTGAAAGGTGTGAACTGTGGTCCTGGAGATGCATGGCAACTTGAGGTTGTATGTGGAGTTCATAACCATCCTGCAGCACTAAATATGGAAGGCCATTCATATGCAGGGAGATTAATTGTGGAAGAGAATTTACTAGTGGTTGACATGTCTAAGAGTTTGGCTAGGCCAAAGGATATATTATATACTCTTAAACGTAGAGATAGGTTGAATGTGACCACAATGAAGACAATCTACAATGCCAGACAAAAAAGTAGGGTGATTGAGAAAGCAGGTATGTCAGAGATGCAGGTATTGCTACAAAAGTTGTTTGTCCATGAGTATGTAGAGTGGCATAGAAGCTATGGTACCGCTAATATTATAAGTGATTTGTTTTATGCTCACCCTACAAGTATTAAGCTACTGCGCGCATTTCCTCATATTTTGATCATGGATTGCACATATAAGACAAATAGGTTTCGCTATCCACTTTTGGAGATTGTGGGGGTGACGTCTACACATCTTACATTCTCAATTGCATTTGTTTATCTTAGTGCCGAGAAAGAAGACAACTACATATGGGCATTAGCTAGATTGAGGAGTGTTATGGATGATAATTCGATTCCTAGTGTTATTGTCACAGATAGAGAGTTAGCTCTCATGAATGCACTCCATAAAGTCTTTCCAAGTGTTCGACATTTATTATGTACATGGCATATTAATAAAGGAGTCTTAGGAAAGTGCAAAAATGTATTTGAAGACAAAGCTAGTTCAGACAAATTTTTAATTTCATGGAATATGCTTGTTTCATCAAATACAGAAGCCGAGTATGAAAGACATCTACTGGCCTTACAAACCAACTTCAAATATCACAATTCTATCATCAACTATGTGAAAGAGACGTGGTTGATTCCTTATAAAGAAAGATTTGTTGCTGCTTGGACGAACACATGTATGCATTTTGGGAATACAACATCAAATAGGTATTTATTATTGATTTTCAATTAATATTTATATAGCATACAATATATATTACTTCACATGAAACATGTTGCTACAATATACAGGGCGGAGACTGCACATGCAAAGTTGAAGAAACAACTTGGTAATAGCATGTGTACGTTTGGAACATCATGGGACAAAATTCATCCTTTAATAGAATTGCAACACACTAAGATAAAGGCATCATTTGAGAAGAGTCTGTCATTTGTGCAACATGACTGCAGGAAAGAAGACTTCAAGGAGTTGATTGGTTTTGTATCTATTTCTGCATTGGATAATATTATGGTTGAGCTAAAGCGGTTAGATTATATTGGGGTTGATCTTATATCATGTGGTTGCATAATAAAACACACACATGGATTACCATGTGCACATGAGATGCAAGAGTTCAAACGGACTCATAGGCCCATTCCACTTGACTGTATTCATCCTCGTTGGAGAAAGTTAGATTTTTTGGATGTTGGTTTTAAAACATTTTTAAGAAGTTCATTTCAATATTAAACATGCATTTAATCAAATTAATCGCAGCGGAAGAATATGGTGGTTGTTTAAATTCAAAAACAAAACTTCTTCCAAGTATCTTAAGCCATGAACATTGATATGTTTTTCATAAATGAAAATTCAAGAGAAAGGATAAGATCTAATTACCCTTGAAGCAATTATATGAACCAAGTTGTGTTTTGGTCTTCTCTTGATGATTTTCCTTTGTTGATCTCCTCTTGATCTTTCTCCTCCTTGTGAGCCACAAAAGTATATGGCCTCTAAGTCTCCACACCAATGAAACCTTGAGATGAGAAGAGGTATCTTGAGAATACAAGGATGCTAGTACAAGATTCTCAAGATTGGTTTCAATCTAAACCCCTTTGAAAGAAGATTGTGTTTCACTCTTGAAAAACTCACAACTATCTCTCTTTGATCTCCCAAACCTCTTTGGTTGATGTTGGATTGTGTTTGTGTGTCAAATGAGCTTATGGAAACAATTCCCATACACATGCACTTAACCATTTTCGGCCAAACCCCATTGGGCTTCCAAAATTGGGCCTTATGACACTTAAACCATAATATTTAGGTGTCTTAAGCCCTTGGGCTTGATACCCAACCATTTGGGCTTCCCTCTAACTATTATCGAGGCCCAAATATATTTTTACACGTAGTAAATCATCCACATCAAATCAATCAAATTGATTTCCTCATTCTCATTTGTATTACTCAAAGTTAACCATTTAAGGTGTGCGATCCATTAGGTTCTAATTTAGCAAGGCAGTGGGAAAACATTAGAACTCTTTCTAACCAACTGGAATTAAAACCCCTTTTTAATTCTTCCTTTATTTTGGATTGATCACAATCAGTCCTAGGACTTCCACAAGCCAAGAGTGACATCTAGCAATATATCATGGCTACCCAAGCTAATTAGAATAGATGAAGAACCTATTCAGTTGGAATTGCAATGCAATACGGTCCTTCTCTTATACAATGTTTCCAATCATATTGTTAGGGTACGGATTGATAATGTCAAACCCCTAATATGATTAAACTCATATGATTCAATAGAACACAATTAAAAACCACTTTCTAAATCATGTTCAAGTACTTCGGCCGAAGATTCACTGAATCATATCTTGAAACATTCTCCTTTCTTTATCAAGGTAGAGATTCCTTATTGTACATTCACATGCCTCTATGATGAATTAAGAGATCCCAATAACACATAAGGAAAATCTTTTACGACTTGCCTTTGTGAGCTATCAAAGATCAATAACGCATTACAAGACAACCATGATGCCTCAGGTCTAAGGACTAATTTGCATTATTGCAACTATGAGTTCTCGTTTGACATATAGATAAATACTCCATACGAGAACTCCGGTTGATCGCGTTCAGTGTACTCATTCACTAATGAGCACCCACATACTTGTATTAGTGTCAACTACACAAATGGTTTGAGACCAACCATCCTCATCATTGAGCATACATAGTATGTGCCAATCTTGACGGTTTATCAATGCCCATTTGATAACCTTATGATTAGGAACATTTTGGGATACTACAGTTAGAGATTAAAGGTCTCCCGAATCTAAACTTCTTTAGATTACTTTATCTCTTATTTAGTACACCCTGGACTTTTATTTCTTTACACGACATAAAAGATAACAAAATAATATTGCCCTTTATTTATCATATACGAAATGTATTCTAAGGAGATTACATCAAATGTATTGGCTCTTAGGGCACATTTCTAACATTGGAGCCCCGACCTACTACTACATCGAACAATCCTCCAGAAAATGCACAGTTAGAATTATTTGTGAAGTGGTTTCAAAGTTGTAATTCTGAGACAAAGAGACATATTAGCATGAATTTACAAGAGATTATGAATCCCGCATCTACCACACTTACACAACCCCAGTTGAAGTTTAAAACAAAAGGTCGTCCAAAAGTTGACACATCTACTCGACGTTTGCCTTCTGCTTTTGAGGTTGTTACAACACCGCCATGTAAGAAGCCAAAGACCATACCCCAAAAGCGATCAGTTTTGAATAGTCAAACACAACCATTGCCATATGTGTATCTAAAGAAGCCGCCTTCGAAGTTACCTGTAAGTAATTACAATATTAAATTTGTATATTGTCGTTTATATTGTAATTTGGGTGTAATTGTAATATGCAGGTCTATAGGCCTAAACCCAGTGTAGATGACTCTTGCTTAACACCAGAGTTTAACAAGTGGTTTCCTAAACATATGTTGATACATATTAGAGGGGCACAAGATGTTAAGAGTGATGGTAATTGTGGTTTTAGAGCCATTGGATCATTGATGGGGTTTGGTGACAATGTTTGGCGCAAAGTACGCAGGGACTTGTTGAAGGAGTTGAGGAAAGAATCTATCATATATGAGTTAATATTAAATGGTAAGGAACGGGTACAACATATTGAGTATATGTTGGACTATTTTGAGGACTTCCCACTTCAAGATAGGTGGATGACTATACCAGATATGGGACACCTCATTGCATCTTGTTATAATGTAATCCTCATGGCTTGGTCAGTGCATCAGTCACTTACATTTTTTCCATACGAGACTGCTCCATTGGATTCTATCTATCGCCGTGAGATTTCAATTGAATTTGTTAACCACAATCACTGGATTAAGGTAAAACAATTAAGATGTTTATATATATATATATATATATATATATATGTTTGCTTACTATTCTTTTCACATAATTGGTTTTATTTAATTTTTCTGCTTTTACAGGTTTATTTGGAAAGTCAACACCCTATGCCACCAGTTGATCAGCGTTGGTTGAGATGTGCAACCATAACTGCATCAGATTGGATTACGCCATATCAGGATCGTATACGTCAATTTAGATATGAAGCTGGCGTAGCGGACCCTTATGATAATGACCCTATATTTATTGAGTAGTTTTGTAAGGCATCATATTGGTGACCTTAATTATTATTTGCATTTTCATTATACCATTAACAGTTCTTGTTTTGTAACATAAATATAATAATTATGATGGCTTTTTGCTCATTTGGCTTCTACCAGCACAAAAAATGTTATGAGATACTTTGTGGTTGATTTCCCATTTGTCCTATTGTGTTTTTAACGAAAGAGGTGATTGCAAGAACTTGGAATTGCAAAAAAGTGTTAATAGTTTTAGTAGAAGCATAAATCCATATGAAAAGTGAAAGATTTATAAATACTATTAAAAAAATAAAGCTCAAAATCAACTATAAAATAATGCTATAAGTATTAGAGTCTACCATGGGTATTTTTGGTAGTTCCATAGGGTGTATTTAGTTAATTTTACATTTTCATTAAAATATTAGGGTGTACTTAGATCGTAGGGTATTTTTGGTAGTTCCATAGGGTGTACTTAGTTAATTTTACATTTTCATTAAAATATTAGGGTGTACTTAGATCGTAGGGTGTACTCAGTTAATTTTAGGGTTCGTTTAGCAGCACTCAAAATAAATGACCAATAATGTCAACAACAACAAAAAAACATAAGGGACTAAAAATGAAAATTTCCCAAATCTCAGAGACCATTTGTGATAAAAAAAAAAATACCCTTACCAAAAAACACCCAAAAATGTTGAAAACCTTGCATATGACGGATTTTCAATTCGTTAATCGACTCATTTAACTTTACTGATATATGATGGAACGCAAGTAAACATTAATTGTGTGTAGAGTTTTCAGCGAGGAAATGAGCGATGAGTGTTGATTTTGTAGGTACAAGAGTGTGAGTAGAGGTGTCAAACAGGCCGTGCCGGGCCGGCCGCTATTTAAACTCGTGCTTTTAACGTTTTCGTGTCGGGTCGGGCCCCATTTAATTTATCGGGCTGTGCTGTGTCGGCCCATTTAAGAAAATCATTGATCCCGGCCCAGCCCAAAGCCCATGTCCACATTGAAAAGGGCCGGGTCGGGCTCGTGCCGTGCCCGTGCTCGTGCTCGTGCCATACTCAGGCTCAAGAACCAACCCATTTAATTTGATTTTTTTTCACTTGATTTTTTTTCCACTAGATAATTCAAATTATAAACATTAAAAATATAATTAGAGGCAAGAAATGATGAACTATTTGAAAACAATAATCAATCGAACATCAAACAATATGAAAGGGCGGAGGGCAAAAAGTGTCCAACTCCACAAAGTCCACTTAAACTTTTCATCTTTAAACAACTTATTATTTTATATGTGAAGAAATGTCTTGCTTTGATTATAAGAGCCTTAATGTCATATGTATTAATTAGATATCAAGTCCAATGTTGTTTAATTAATTTGTAGTTGATATGTTTAATTAATTAAGGACCCAAGTAATTTCCCTAAAATGAAAGACATCAAATATATGTTTATGATTAAAATTAAATAAAAAAAACCATATAAATAATGACATTAGATGTCAAATTATTGCATTTTGACTTTTGAGCAACAAAAAAAAACAAATGTTAAGTGGGCCGGGCTTAGGCCGTGCTTAAAGCAGGCTTGGGCCAAGCTCGGCCCATGTCGGGCCATGAGCCGGCCCGATCCATTGGACCTCATTTTTTGATCTCAGCCCGGCCCAAGTTTTCATGCCGTGCTGAGCACGGCCCATTAATATTCGTGCTCATGTCATGCCGTGCTGAGCTGGCCCGTTCCATTTGACACCTCTAAGCGTGAGGAAGAGAATACACCGTATTTCTCAAAGTGGGTTCGTTTTTCTTAATATGATGTACCATTTGACACTAGGGTAATGTTGTCCTTTAACAATCGGGTAAAATTTGAAATCTAAAAATCATTAACAGTGCGTTTGGATGAGGAAATGTAAAAGTACAAAGGATTTCATAAATGACGGAATTTAAAATGACAGAAATTAATGTTCTAGAATTTGTAAAGTTTCTTGTTTGGGTGACGGATTTAAAACACGGAATTTAATTTTTATTTGTATAGTTATCTTTTTTTAAAACTCAATCTCTCTTGGGATTTTAGAAATGACGACTATTACATAGAATTTAAAGTTGGGATTTATAATCTCCAAATTCCATATTTTTTCCCACGCAGAATTTCTAAATTTCTATGTTTTTTTATCCAAACACGGGAATTGGTTCATGTCAATTTAGAAATCCTGAGTTTTGTTAAAATCCCAAGTTCATTTCCCTCATCCAAACACACCATAAAAGGTTAGGTGTATACCTAGGAAAGGAAAATAGTTGCTTTTAAATGGAGGCAGAGTTACCAAAATGATTGATATCCATTAAATGTGACTATTCTCAAAGGAGGGACATTATAATATGGAAAAACTTGTTCAGGGTTAGAGTTACTAATTGGTCACCATTCTCACTGGGAATGGTCACCAAATTTGTGGTATAATTTACCTTTACATATTAGCACTAATACACCGGCCAAGACAAAATATTAGCTCTACTAATTGATCCTATTGCTGAGAGCTATTCACTTCTTTTGACGAGCGGTTAGCCGAGTGCGGCAGCTTCAACTTCTAACTCCGGATCCTCGTCTGTTGCTGAGATTAATGAAGCAGATTGAATCTTTCCAGCATGATCAAGCCTCATCAAAATGACTCCCCTGAAAAAAAATGTATAGTGAGTAAAATATACGATCACGACATCTGCCAACCACAGTAAGAGATGAAAAGGATTTGTCTATAATACATGCAAATCATATTGTTCCGTCGTAATGAGTAGTTGATGAAGCATATTATGCCAATATATTTCTGAATAAAAGGAAAGGAAATACCAAAGTTGAAGTTTACCTTGCATAGCGAGACTGTATAGAAATATCCCGCACCTTAATTCTATTGACTGTACCACTTTGGCTTACAAGAACCACTTGTTCATCGCTTTCTCCATCTTCTGTTAAGTTACATTAAGTTGAACAAAATTCAAGAGAACGCTCATAGATATCGGAAAAAAACCTCAAAAATAGTTTCCAAAAATCACCTGCCAAAGAGAAGCCCACCACAAAAACTGCTGCCAAGCGATCCTCCAAGGCAAACTGAAAAAGAGCAGTGAAAAATAGGTTTATTTCTTATTCAGTCTTGAATAAGTAACTTCATAAGGCTTTGAACAAGGAACTTCATAAGCATACCTTATATCCTATGAGGCCAACCCTATTCAATTTGGAGGAGTGAAATCTGCTCAAGGGAACACGCTTTCCATATCCGCTCTCAGACACAAATAACAACCATGGCCCCTTCACACTTCTAGCGCTGTGGAAAAATCAACACAAAATATAAGATTAGCATATCCGGTTATTCGGGTTACATTGCATCTGGAAAATAAATTCAGCTTTAAACCATCTTAAGCCCAAGCAACTAGGCTCAACTATGTAAGGCCAATTTTCTTTAGGTCGTTGCAACATTAACCCCTTCCATTTTCAACCTCCCTTAAGCTTTTTTTGTTAGCTGTAACTAGTTAACTAGTAGGTCAACTAGTAGTGAATATCCCTCAGGTTTTCTGCCATTCAACCCTTACCCTAAATTAGGTTTATTTCTTATTCAGTCTTGCCTCCATTTGCACTCGTCCATCACATCCACTTTCTAGCTACAGATTGCCAACATTCTATCAACATTATTTCCCTTGTATTAATAAATGAGATGCCATTCAGATTGGCCAAGTAACCAAACATCCAACCAAAAGCACTTATATTACTAGGTTTTGGTAATTCAAGCTTATAGTGCAGCAAACCTGAAGTCCAGTATGGTGCTAACCAATGATTAGCTAATAATAACAAGCTAGAAAAAAAAAATCAATATGTTAAAGAAATTACGCAATATGGGGAGCTTCCAACACCCTCTCCAAGTCTTTTCTCATAGCTGCTGGTATAATGTCCACACTTGCCATCTTATCCCCTTCTTTAAGTCTCATGGCCACTGCCCCCCTAGTGTTTCTCCCTAGTGCCCGAATCTGGTACATAACAGAGATGAACGTGATAAGATGCAAATTAGCAAGTACAAAAACCCTTCACGAAATGTTGCCGTTAGCTGGTAATATAGCACCAAGAATTTCTAAAACTTCTTTTCTTTTTTTTTGTAAAATGACCAAGGATATAGGACCACAGGTAGTACTAGTTCTCTACAATAATGAGATTTCTACATGAACATAGTGAAACAACTACAGAAACTCAATTCCAGAGATTTAGGACTTTGCAAGTTTTAGACACTTCCACATAAACGGGTGCCAAAGTGCACGGGAGATACAAGATGATCCCAGGAAAGAGAGAAATAAAGAGATAAACAAATAAATAAAATGGGAGAACATGGGTAGCCACAAGAACAGCAATCTCAAGGCACAAGAACTTGAAATTATAAAATGATTATTGTTCTTCATTTCAAGAGGCTCTACATCAGGAACATGGGGACACCTGAAGTCCAGAGGTTAACGAACTTCTTGAGGTTGAAAAAATTGTGCTTAGTAGGTAGGAAAAAATGAATTCCCATGCATTGCCTTGCAATTGCCCTAACACCGCAGTTTAATGATATACAAAATCCAAATAATAGCAAAAGATTCAAACGAGGCTGGTGAGCTACGAGCCTACGAAACAGTAATAATCCTAGTAAAAATAACTGTAGTAGTAATGACAATAACAATACTAGTAATAACAACAACAATAGCAATAACAATAACAATGATGATAATAACAATAATGGGGTTGGTGAAGGGAGGGCCCCAATTGGTAAAAAAAAAACCCGCAACCCCTTGGGGTTATCCTGCACTTGGAAGAAGAAGTAGAAAAAGGAATAAATATAGTGATAATTTGACTCTTCATTGCCGTAGTAAATAGAATTTGTTTCTTCATCTTTACAAAAAAATAAAAAAGGATTAATTAATTGTGACACGTTCACTAAAAAAAAATCCTTTTGTAGCGAATCATTTATTAAGAAAAAAAAAATACACTTAACTCAAAAGCAGAAAAAGAAATAATAGAAACCTGGTCCCGTTTTAGTATTTATATTTAAATTTGTTTATTTAAATAAAATATTTTATTAAATGTAATACAGTTTTTAACTGCATACCAATGTATATATCAATGAGAAGGAAAGTGCTGTATACTTACAATATCAGAGGAACTTAAGATGACCATTCCATTCTGTGACGCCATCGCTACAAGGTCATCATTTGTGCAACAACGGACCCATTTTAGCTCATCACCAGGAACCTGTCACATGAATGATGATTTGTGAACCAAAAGAAAATTTATGCACGGCCGGAAATACAAGACTTGCACAGGAAGAGAACGAACCAGTTGAATTGCTATGATTCCTGTTGACCTGATTGACGAAAAATAACTCAAAGAGACCTTCTTAATGTAGCCATTGACAGTAAGCATAAGCAAAAACTGATCCGCAGCAAACTCACTCACAGGAATAATAGATGTAATTCTCTCTCCATCCGACAACGACAAGATCTTGCTCCAGTGTAAAAACAATTATTAACCTTCAGCAATTTAAAAAAGAATGTCTGAATAAGAGAGACTGATTAGTAAATAAATTACCTGAACTAGTGGTGTACCAGCAGCTGTCCGAGTGCATTCAGGAATTTTATATGCACGAGCAGAGTACACTGTTCCTTTATCACTGCAAACATAACTTTTGTAAGTCATCCATCGACAAACATCAAACAAATAAATTTGGAAAAATTGACAATCTTAAGACTGACACCAGATGCAAAAGTCCTTTCATCACAGAAGTACAAAAGCAAGCTCCTCCTTAACATTCAATTAATAGGCAAGCCATACGGCAGGACTCTGGGAACTAGTTTTGCACCATCTTTTAGGAACCCCGGAATCAAATGAAACTACCTATCAAGACAAGATTTTAGTGTCAAAGCAACATCTTGTGTGGGCTGTGAGTAATTAATATTTCATACCGTAAATTGGTGAATAACCCATGGGACGAGAACAGTTTGTAATTTAAGTATGAGCATAGGGAAGTGGCAATTTGATAAGGCAAGCCTTTTGTTTTCATTTTGCCGAAGTATTTAGGCACAATATATTACTGTGCATGATTCCTGAGTTCCTATGTGGTGTCGGTGAAGAAAATTTCACTTGGCGCAACAGGGACTATGGGGAGGATGAATCTTTGAACCAGAACATTAATGTCTCAGTAAGTTGAATCTTGAAGTTTTAAAAGGCTAGGCGTACAACTGAGACGTAAATTATTTCAATAAAATAATATAAAAGTAATTAAAATATTAAAAATATGTGCTAAAATTTATTAAAAAGAAATCTTAGAAGATGAGTCAAAGAGAGAAGGGAGAGTTAGAATAATATGATTTGGGAGCTTAGGTTTGCAATTTTGGGAGAGTTAGTTGAATTAGGGTTTACATGGTCTGATTTGGGATTGGATTGTATCAGTGGTAGGGGATGAAGAACCTGGTGGTGTTGTAAGGCTTAAACAAAAAAGGATGTGTTTGCTTTAAACATCCTTCACAAACGATGATGTTTTGATATTAGCCTTCCATGAAACATGGAGTTTTATCAAAAGGAACCAGCCTACTTGACAAACGGCTGCGTTTCAATTTAAAAAATTCCAGAAAAGTTAAGCAGGCAGGGCAGGAGTCATCTTCTTTGCAAGGTGTAGCCGCCATTGCTGCCACTTTTAGCTGCAGCGTGTACGCCTCCAACTGCCTTGCACTGCCCCGCACCCAACGCGTACGCTTTTATGCAATATGCTAGTGATTGTACACCTGAGGCAGTTTGCCGACGCCTCTTCTCAATGCCCACCTGAGATACGCTTTTTAAACCTTAATCTTGTTTATAATCTACTATGCTGCCACAATCCTTGTCCCATTGTCTCTTCAAGCTAACAATATTACATATAACCTTGGTAGTGATAAGGACAGAAGCATTGGATCTAGTTATACTTCGCCAAATCCCCATTTGGCACAGCCAAGTATAAAACTTTGCTGTCAACATGAAAAACACTAGACACCAGAGTATGAGCCCTCCAATACATACCGAGAGTTCCAAACGTTTTAATCCTTCTAATTACTAGATAAAAGAAACCTTCGCATAAGAAAGCCAAGAGATAAAGTACCTGAAGTATAGAACATGATCATGTGCACGACAAACAATAAAGTCTGACATTGCATCATTTACCCTCAATTTCCCAACAGATTTGCCAATGGTTCCTCGATTTTGTAGATTGAAAGTGTTAGGTTTCATCCGCTTAACATACCCCTTTTCACTGAATGCCTGACAATTATATGCAAAGAAAACTTTAAGGAAAAAAAACATGAAGTTCTAATGGTTTCTTTGCTTTTAAATTTTCCTTCTTCAGAAATAAAGGAGTAAAATATAACTTGATGAAAAAGAAGGTTGATTAGCATATACCAAAAGCATTTCTTCATTTGGAATAACATCTATGTCATCAAGGTGGCCACTATCACTGTCCTCCAGCATTGAACGCCTTGGACTGGAAAACTTGCTTTTTAACTCATTTGCTTCTTGTTCAATCAACTGATTGAAAAAAGAAAAAAGAAAAACAGAATTGTAATTCAATTTGAACCAAATGGAGGCAATTAAAGCATCTTCCCTATAAACCGTATGATAGTCATCTTAAAAACATTTAAGATCATTTCCAAACAAGGGTAGATGAAAAAAGGAAGAAGTGAAAATGATGATACAAAGACAGCCTATGCACCAATTTTTTTCCATAACAGGTTAAATCAACATAATGATCAAGATCCCACTTCCAACCCAATTAAATGCATTTTGCACTGCCTCAACAGGAGTGTGGCGCAAGAGGTTCGACCTAATCAAATGTGCACTTTTGAAAATAATATAATACAAAGAAGCGCATTGGAAAAAATTATCTGAAGGATTACAAAACAGAGTCTTAAAACTATGTACAATAATCAGAAGAAATATATAATACAAAAGTGTATAACTCAGTAGGTTTATTTCAAAACATGGGGAAAAATTCAAACATATATATGGAAATATGGGAATCGATACGTATGTCTAAACATAATGTGTAATGAAAAATGCAAGTCTGAAAATATGTCCTGATCTTTAAAAAGAATTATAAATGACCTCTTCAGTGGCATGCATATACACCTTCACAATACATGCAACCAATTGGTATTAGAACTATACCTGTAATATGTATTTCTTGCTTGACAAGAGTTCTTCTAGTTTTGAAATTTGCTCTTTTAACGATTCACTTTCATTAATAAACTTTTTCCTCTGCACAATAAGGAGAAAAGGATACAAAGTTATTACCCAAGGTCTCTCATCAAGCAATCAGAAATTACATTTGAATGGCACGCCTACTATGCACCTCAAGCATGGTAATTCTTCTTAGGCTAATGTCTAATATTGCTTCAGCTTGTTTCTCAGAAAGATTGAACTCTGCATAAAAGAATAAGAGATAATATCAGTACCCTTAACCACGCCAACTGCTCAAAAACAGCCGCCACAATTAAGTAGAAAATATGAAAACAACCTGAAAACAATATTCACCATTGGGTATAAAGACACGAAACTGGCTAAGGTGTAAGCTGGGGAATCTTGCAACTAGAGTTATATATGGCTTCACAAGTTATTATTAAGTTTTCAAATTAGAGCATTCAACCCAAAATAAATTGGCAATAGGAGGCCCATATTTCATGGCTTCCGCTTGGGAAGTAGATCTTTGAACACAGTTGATTCGCTAAGGAATACATTTAAGAAAAAGGAAATCAAAACACCAGGGTATGGATAGAATACAGATAAAAAAGTCTCCATTCCAGAGCTGATTTCAAAGAAAACCAAACCCTAGACATCAAGGAAATTTGAATAACAAAATTGCAAAACATGATTACATTCTGTTACTAAACTGGAACTCTCATCTACTCCCAAAAAAGCCTTACTAAGTCAGGCATTAAATAAACCCTACCCCTAAGAACTAAGTTTGAAAAAAAAAAAAGATTATTAGAAGGTTCTATTTAGTAAACCCCAGGTGCCAAAAAAAATTTCACATGTTATAGGAAAAAAATTTCATTGATCAAAAGAAGCAAACACAAAGCACATGACAAAAAATCTACTGCGCCAAAAAATGTTCCTCACAGCAGAAGCTAGAAAGCGAAAAAACAGAAATACAATAAATGCAGAACAACAGAAGTTTAATGACAAAGCCAGAAAATCATGTCTCAGTGCTTTTGAACCACAACTTCTGCTTAAGTAGAAGAAAATGAAAAACTCAAAAACATAGGGGAGCTCACCACTCCTTAGACCAGATGATGCAATTGCATTGCTAGAAGATTCTCTTAGTATACGAATTACTGCATCCAAATTATCCAGGCCCACAACAATGCCCTATTTCAACAAGAAAATACATAAGAACTATGAGTCTGTAGTGTGGTGACATAAATAAAAATCCAGTAAAATAGAGTCACAATAATACAGCAGTACATAAAGACAAGCTAGAATAATGTGAAATGCAATGGGAAAAAGAATGAAATCTTCTCAAGTTCTCACTCGTGGTTTAGAGCACACATCCAAGGACATGTATGGATGTCCAAAAACATCAATATAATCACTTTGAGACAACTTATGAATAAACTTATCTAGAATTAGAAGGAAAATAAAAAAGGGTAGCATACCGCAACAATATGTCTTCTTTCCTGTGCTTGTGAAAGTTTGTACTTGGCACGTCTCTTGATAACAGAGCATCTGAAGTCTAAGAACGCCTGTGAATATTGATTAACAAAGGTAATATTTAGTACAGCCTCACCATTTGGTACATTGAGAACCTTGTACCAAAACAAGTACCAATATCTTAATGCAAGAATATCATAATCTCAATACAACAAAGAATGATTTAAGCATCAATACTTAGGAGTGATGAACCAAATATTAACCGTTCACTGCATGCTTTAAAACCAAAAGAGCAAAATTAAATAAAAAATAAGTAACCAGGTAGGTTGAGGTAAGACAAACTATCCAAGATTTGAAGCCATTAAATGTCCCAACAGAGTAATACAAAAGCTGAGCAAAAACAATATCCATGAAATCAGAATATAAATTTTCCAATGAACGTTTTGCTGAATAGACTTACTGATGTAGTACGGCCCGTAGGTATTAGATTAAGCACTTAAACAATACAACAAAGAAGAATATAAGAGATCGAGGAGAAGAAAATATAGATCGAAGAGACAAAAGAAAGGGTAGAAACAGTAGAACAAAGAAGAATATCAGAGATCAAGGAGAAGAAAATATAGATCAAAGGGACGAAAGAAATGGCAGAACTCATAGAGTTCTAGAAAAGGTTTACTCAACATTTAAATCTGCAGTTTAAAGAACTACATGGGGGTATTTATAGCAAACTAAAACCTAGATGTAATAGGATAAAAATCCCTTGCTTAAACAGAAATCCTAACCCAAATAAAATAGGAAACTTAAAACTAGAAACCTGGAAAAGTAGAAATCCTACTAGAATTTGGAAAACTAGAGAATCTATGAAACTAACAAATACATTAGGAAACTAATAAATTTAGGTCCTACGCTTCCTGCATCACTTACATAGTTAATAGGAGCAGGGGAACTCAAAAGCCAATAAAATATAAGCCAGGGGGGCGCTCAAGAATTTGAACTAACCAACCTGTGGAAGTGAAATATTTTTGAATTACAAAAAAAGTTTGCCACACTTGAGCAACAACATATTTTCAAATGGCAATTTAATAAGGCATATATCTTCAGATGATGGCCTCTTGACAGTTTCTCTTTTTCTTTCAACATTGAGGTCTCTTGAAAGTTTGGACAATACCATTCTGCTTTTAAGTTTTGAATGCGTTCAAAGAAATCAGAAGAATTTCACTATCCAATAACTCTTTCCAAATTGTAGTTGATTTCAATGCATCAGCTCTTTTCAATTTTTTCAAAGATGACTACGATACTAGTCAAACTGTCAGTACCTAAAAATGCTAGCAATGTTAAAATAATTCGTACTTGCACAAATCTAACTAGATATCAAAAACTAGACCACTATAATCCAACAAGATTTATTTGAATTTCCATATCAGTAGTTGACCTAATTATTATATGCTTATTGTATAAGTTTTCTTTTTGCAGCTTCTACATGAACAGTACACTAACATGTCCATGTGCTGCAACTATTTCCAGAGCCATAAGTTAATTTTATTTATTTATTATATATTTAGTTTAGTTAACTAGGAATCATACATTTCACAAAATTCCTTCAGATTGATTGCTAAGCATTCCTGAAAGACTTGGAAATACAGAAGTACTGCCCCTTTCAAGACACTATTAACAGAAACAGATGGACAGCTAAAACTGATCAACAATTAAAATTCCACCTTGCCACAAATCCCTGACAGTTCGACCATTTTTGCTGCATCAACATATAAGAAAGTGTAGTGTTTCTATTGTTTTAATTCTATCTCTGAAATTTACTACTTCAGCAGAAAATGCAAATCCTAAGACTCCTAGGTCAGTTTGTTTGACAGAAAATAATAACAATTACCTAGGTTGCAATTCCTTGATGTTTGTTTGAACCCAACAAAAAAAAAAAGATTTCCCGTTTAGAGAACTTTTCTAAAGCACAAGCATTTCCTTAATTCTTTTTCACCTACTTTTACTGACAAGATTTATTACAACTTTAGCTAACTTAGTGCCTCACGTGGTTCCTCTACAAACAATACTTGCATTAAAGGAGACAAAGCGGTGTAGTAAAAACGAAAACACATAAAAAACCATATAAAGTCAAGTACGAACTCATCAAAACAGCAGCCCAAGTAGCGTGAATTACAAAATGATTCTTAAGGGAAAACAAATTCCAGCAAGAAAAACATTTTCTTGAAATAGCTTACCTACAATATACAAATATATTAAAATAGAATATATGCATGAGTGAGCAAGTGGGTCAGTGGGTGGGCATTTATATTGTAGAGATTAAACTTAGGTAGTCACCTGCAGCAACTCCTTTAGACCCATCTGCTTAGGTTGCCCATTATGAATACTGTGAATGGACAAAATACCAAATGAAAACCCAAGCATTGTGATGAATCATTTTAGCAAGAAAGTTCAATCAAGAAAATATAGTGTACTTCTAGAACAATGGAAAGCCATAATTTAGTAACACCAGAATCATTTTGAACGAAGAAATTCATCCAATTGGATCGTTAATTAATATCATTATGTGCGGCATTGCATTGAAGGCTACACTGTACGCATGCTTCTTGGTTGCACCACTATGCAGATCATATCTAAACAAATTTCTAATGCTACATTCTAGTGATATTGGCAATATTTCACTGACATTTCTGTTTTCTTCAATGAAAAAAAAAGGTAGCTTCTGCCATGCAAGCATGGTGGACAAGTATTCCACACCTTCACAAAATTACCTTGTGTTTGTCCAATTGTATCTCCCAAAACCTACTCCAATCTCAAAAACAACACCTTATAAAGTACTTCATACAAGCTGGAAACCAAACTCAGTGGCATAAATTTATCCTTTCCCATTGAACCTTTTGCCTTCGCAATAAGGCATATGTATGTCTAACAGGTTATTGCATTTATCACCCATCCTTTTGGAACATTTCAAAGGCTTTCATCGAATTTGCCTCCAAAATATCCCAATTCCCAACAATGTAGAAACAAATCAAGTGAAAAACCAACAGGCCCGGAGCCTTCAAAATCATGACTTTGTGTTTAGTTTTATCACACAATCCTTGTATTTGGGATATTTTTATTACAGCTCAGCTTTTGACTAAAATTATTTCATTCAACGACAATAGACTAATTTAATTTTCTTTATAAAATTAGTTAAACCAAAGTATTTTAGTTCCTTGAAGTTACAATATTCAATCAAAGTCATAACTTTCAAGGCCAAAATGCAAGTTTCAATTTTTAGCCCTAAAAATCAACTAGAGAAGCATAGGGAGAGAAATTGCATACACCAGTGAAGAACCAAAAGCCAGAATCTTAAGGGCCCGTTCGGTAACGTTTTCGGAGAATGTTTTCTGAGAATATTTTATGAGAATGAAAACGAGAAAACGAATTTGCATTTTCAAGATTCGAAAATGCGTCTGGTAGATTAATTGGAAAACAGATTCACAAAATAAAAATAGTGAAAACATGTATGGTATGACAATTTGAGAATAATAATTTGTGAGTTATTTTTTAAGTATATTTTTTGCTAATTTCTGTCCTTTTTCTTTTTTTTTAATTCTGATATTTTAAAGGCCAAAATTATTACAAACGTATGCTTTGAGAATAATAATGTATAATTAAAATAATAAAAAATTCTAATTTTAGAAAAACCTAGATAATAAAATAATATTATCCTTAGTTTATTTAAAAATAAATATTGAAATTGAATAATATATGATGGTTTTATCATAAAATTAATATACACTGATGTAGCAAAATAAAATAATGATGAGGAACGAAAAAACTAAAAATTGAAAGAAAAAAATGGCAAATGAAAAAAAAATTAAAATCAGACCAACCAAAAAAGAATGAAAAAAGAAAGAAGAAAAAGAAAGCAATCAGACCAATACATTGGGTAGAAAATGAAAACGATAATTTGGTGTTTTCAGTTTTTGTACATGAGTTTGAATTTATTTTCAGAAAACAATTCCAGTGAAAATGGAAACGACATACCGAACGCGTTTTTGGTAGAAAATGAAAACGTTACCGAACGGCCCCTAAATCTCTACGAATGTTCTTGAATGATGATAAAGATATCACTCACCCAACCATGTTACAACTAAAGCTGCATTGAAGAGATGTGAGGCGATAAAGATTATTCAGAACAATTGATGGGTCAGATCCTCGCTTGAGCTGAAAAGAGGACGAAAATAGATCATAATCCAATTGCAGAACCCGTTTTTAATTTGAGAAGAATAGCAAAACTGTTTTACTAATTAAATCTCCTAGAGTATTGTGAATTCTTCAGAATGTTAGTATTTAAAAACAACAAAGTACACATAGGAGAACAGAGTTAAAAATAAATAAATAAATTGCATACCTCAATGACAACACGCATTCCAGAGCGATCACTTTCATCCCTAATATCGCTTATGCCTTCTAAACTCTGTAGAAAAAAAAAAATGAAAAAAGTATAAATAAATACTAAAACGAGAACATATTAGGTAACAACTCTTCAATGAAAAAGCTGCATCCCTAATATAAGGTCAACATGATATCAACATCTAAGAATAAATACTAAAACGAGATAAGAATTAACAACAATGTATGACCTTATTACTTTAACAAATTTCATGTGAGTGATACAGCACATAACTTAGATGAATATATTGGTACTTATTGGATTTAATATAGTCACATATTAAATAAGAATTATAATACCAACAAATGCATTTGGACCCTAAACGCTGGAACCTTTCAGATTAGAATCAAATAACATATATAAAAAACAATCACAAAACTACTTCTTTAATGAAAAATTACAATCCAGCAGTTTTTAAAGGATCATTTGCTACTTGCAAGAACGTCACCTTATTTTCCACAAGTTCGGCTATCTTCTCCACGAGGGCTGATTTGTTGGTTTGGTAAGGGATCTGACTCATTCACAAAGTATAAAATCACTATAAAAAATAAACTCATTCATGAGAATCTAAGACTACATGCATATTTAATGCAAACCAGACAAGAAGACCAAGGCAAACCTCCTTTATGATAATTGCACTTCTCTTTGTTCTAGAATCAAGCAATTCAACATCAGTTTTCCCTCTGACCACAATGCGTCCTTTCCCGGTTCGATATGCCTCCAAGATGCTTCACAAAATGAACATTTATCCAAACATTATTGATTGCGCAAACATAAATGTCCATGAATGTTCTTACCCACATGCACAAGAACAAACACACATATATAAGGAAGATGCAGCCAGCATAAGCAAAAGGGATAATTCTGCCACCATGGCAATCCTTTATTACTCTCATCATCTGTATTATATTACATCTTCAATTACACTAGTATATACTATTTTACTCTATCTTCACCTTAAGCTCAAGTTTCTTGGCAATTTTACTTATTCAGAAAAATGAAACAAAACTGTTTGTACGAACAGAGTTGTATACCCCATGAATTTAGCAGCAAGTATGCAACATAAGACATATCACCACTGCCCATCATCACATTCAATTTGAAAGCATCCCTTTAGTACAACCTATTCCAACGTTATACAAAAACTGGTAAAAACCAAGGAAAGAACTACTACAAGGAGGAGGCTATCACTTTTTCATCCAAGCTTACTAGAATGAACCATGCTTTAGATAGCGAAGGAATGGTTCCAACTTACCCAAGGTTTCCCATAATCAGTCCTCCAGTTGGAAAATCAGGCCCTGGCATGTATTCCAGTAATTCTTGCAACTGTCACAGGGAAAACCAAATGTCAAATACTCGAAAGGAAAAATGAAATGGAAAATAAAGAAAACACAAAAACAAAAATGGGTCGATAGAAAGCAAAGTTCTTTTTAGTTAACTTGAGGGTTCAAATTATGCCCAATAGCTCTAACTTCTATGGAGAACAGTGATGGAAATGATAAAGTCATACTTAAACATAACTGTATAGCCAATCATTGAGATTCTTTAATATCAAAGTTTCAAATCATCTTAATGGACAACTAAACTACAGGAGCAACACAAAATTTCTCAAAGACTACTTAGAAAAAAGTTATTGAGCAGTGCCACATGCAAAAAGGAATTCTCTGATTGGTTTTCAAGGAATTGATGGAAGATAAGTGTATATGATGCTACATTAAAGACTTGTAACTCTTGCCTAAACATATTTGTTTGCCATTAAACCCAAATTGTTATATACTAATCATGGATACACTATTTTATAGAGTTTATATGGAAAATTGATTAGTTTTGTATTTCCTGAAGTTTCATAAAAAATTCCGTACTTTTTTAGAAAATTTTATCATTTTCATTCATTTCAATATTTCCAGCAATATTTTCAGTGACATCAAGATTTTCATCCTTGGATATAACAAAGGGAATGGTATGCTAGATTCATTTCAACTATCTTATAAGTTGATAGAAAATAAGCAATTTTTCCATGTAGACAAAGACTAAAGTTTATGTCAAAGACTCTTCCCCAACTGACTCCAAGTTGGTACATAATGTGTAAAATGTAAGGAGAGAATGCAGATCATTGTTTGTCCATTGTCGGGTAGCTTTAAACTTGTGGTGTTTTCTATTCAAGGAGGCTGGAGTCAGTTGGGTAATTCCACAAGGATGCCCTTCATTGTTTAGTGAAAGTCTTGCTGCTTTTGGTAAAGGAAATAAGGCTCGGGTCTTATGGGGTTGTGGCCAGATGGCTGTCTTGTGGGTGATCTAGATGAAGAGGAATGAGGGGATGGGGGTAGACTAGCTGTGGGAGAGGGTGAGGTTTTTGTCGTCCCCTTGGGCTTCAGTTACATCAGATTTCAGGGATCTTTTCCTTTCTATTTTGCTAAATTGGGAGTCATCTAAAGGATAATGTGTTTTTGTAGGTTTCGCTGTTTTTTATTTGTAATCATTTGTAGTTTGTTTTTGGTGGACTCCTTGTTCACTACCTCTTGTCTATCTTAGATTATCTTTTACTAAAATTTGTTTCTTTTCAACCCCAAAAAAAAATGGGGGATAGTACAGCACATTGTTGTAATTATTATCAACACCCATTATAAAGTACAACAGAACTTCTATTTTTAAAAAGAAAACTAATTGAAACATACCTAATTAATATAAAATAAATAAATAAATAAAAGGTCTCGCCACTTACCGTAGCTTCTGGATTGTGAATTAACACACTAAGAACATCTACCAACTCTCCAAGATTATGCGGAGGAATGTTGGTTGCCATGCCAACCTGAAAATTAATTTAGCCATATGTGAATTGAAGATATACAATTATTGAGGAAGAACAAGAACAAAACACAAGCAGCAGCTTTTGATTATGAAGGACAATGAAACCTAAGAAAAATACCGCAATCCCAGAAGCACCATTCAGTAATAAAGTTGGAAGTCGAGCAGGTAAAACTGATGGTTCTTTTTGTGAATTATCAAAATTCGGAGTAAAATCAACCTGCGCCAAATGAAGCACATCATGCGAAAACAAATTAATGATGAAAGAATAATATCTTATGACTAGATAATGTATGGAACAGCTCTGACCGTATCTTGATCTAAATCTGCCAATAACATTGCTTCTGTCAGTGGCTGCAAAAATAAGGCATCGATATGGTTATTACTAAAGATAAATATATTCCTTATAAACAAAAAGCATATAGCAAAAAGGGGAATTAATGCACCATATATATCTGCATGTCTAGCACAGTATCATGGCATAAAGTTCACTGTAAAAGTTAGCAATAAGAGATTTTTGAGACCTGAATTGAATTTAAATAATGACGTTTATTTTTATAACCTATTGATGATGAGGGAAACTATTCATGATGACACATTTACTTGGACAACCAGCTATGTGGCACAGAGACTTGTAAAAGAGCTGCCCAAGGCAAAATTATAAATATTTAAAAAAAAATGGCTTTGAACAATGGTTCCCCCTACACTCCCTGGATTTGGGTAAATGCAGCATTTTCGCACTCTGCCAATGTGCAATAGGCATTAAGTAAACACTCTGGAACAAGATCTTTTACCTTTTAGAGCACTAAAAAACACAACATCACTATAATTGACAAACATACTGAGAGAGGGAAGGGGGATGAGAGAGAGGTTGCCCCATTTCTGGAATAGAATATAACCTAAAGATCTTAATATTCATCTTGATATCATGATTATTAAGAACCCATACGGTGTTCAAAGTAACTAAAATATCTGAACATACTTCCAATCTGCACTCTGTGTAACGCATGGCAGCTGCAGGATCAGCATCAATCGACCCGAAATTCCCATGCCCTTGGATTAGTGGGAATCGTAGGGAGAAATCCTGGAAAATTAAGATTCAAAGCAATCAGGAGAACACATGAACTAAATAACTAATTATAATGTGATCTAAATCAATATTTACAAAGACAAAAAGTTCAAAAACAAATGGAGTAGAATCCAAAACTCGAAGACAAAGAAGCCCAGAGTTAAGACCAAAATCTGACTTTACCCCATAACACCTCCATCCCCACACCAGTATAATTCACAAAAATCTTCTTACACCTCGCCAGCCAAATTACAAAAAGTTGCACAGAGTATTAATCTATAACCATTATAATTACACTGTTCAAAAAACCTACCATTTCATCCAGAGAAGACATGGTTAACACAAGCTGACAGCACTCAAATATCCGCAAACAAAGAAAGAATATATCGCACTGTTTCAGAGTTTTTCTAAAGAAACTACCTCCTACAGCTGAGAAAACTAAAAAAAATGTAACAAATGAGAAAAACGGAACACTACAAGGAGGCCATCCAGAAAAAAAGAGATCGCAGAAGTTGAAGTATTTTTTGTATTACTACTAGCTTATCAGTTTTTACTTCTGTAATGAATTCACGTATTGGTTAATAGAAAAAGTTATTGTTACCTGGGCCATTCGCACCAAGGAATCATAGACAGCAGTGTCACCATGGGGATGAAATTTTCCTAGAACCTGCATCCAAGCATTTTCTATCTTAATCGTAAATATAAATATTGGGGATTCATACAAAAGACACAGAAAGCCTCTGATTACTAACCTCTCCAACAACTCTAGCACATTTCTTGAATGGTTTTCGCGACGCAAGCCCCAATTCATGCATTGCATACCTGTAGTTTGAGAACAATACAAAACAAATTAAACATCGCTCACAAAAATTCTTTTTTTCCCAGAAAGTTTTCTCAGGAAACAAACAATCTACTAAGCAAACATCACTCACAAAATACGACGGTGCACAGGCTTCAAACCATCGCGAACATCCGGCAGGGCGCGGCCGAGCAGTACAGACATAGCGTAGGCCATGTAGGCTTCAGTGGCCTCCTTGTGGAGCTCAACACGAACGATTCTTTCTTCGCTGTTCTCACTTGTGTCCTTGACCAGCACACTTCCATTCCCATTCTGCCCCTCGCCCGGGTCCTCCTTTTGCGGGTCGTCCTGAAGCCTCGCTTTGATTGGGCGGACGTGGGTCCCGGGATGGGAGGACGATGCGGACAGGAAGCGGAGCTCCGACAGGTTGTGACGGAGACTGGAAAATCGGGTCGGGTAGAGCGGGGCAGCTAGGCGGTAGCGGAGGATGGAGGAAGAAAGGCGAAGACTGGAAGCTAAGGCCATGGTAGGGGTTTGAGGGGAAACTGGGGGTTTCATGGAGATAGGGCTGAAGGCGCCATTTGGGGGTTTTGGGGTTTCAGCCACAATCTAAATTCTAAAACCCTGGCTTGCGAATGCTTTTGGAATTTTGAGGCCTCTTGCGCGCCAAGATGTGCGTGGGTTTTTGGATTGGAAGTACGGCACGTGACTTTCTAAGAGCATTTTAAAGGATTACTCCAAAAAAACAAAAGCATTTCAAAGGAATATGCAAATGCACTAGGTAAATGGTTGTTTGTTGGATTGCACAAGTTTTTGGTGTGCTTCCAACTTGGTTTCCCCACTCCTCCTTCCATTGAAGGGACCAACTTTTTTCTAAGTAGCCAAAATTTCATGTAAGTTCATATAATACATAGGGTTAATTGCTACAGTACCCTTTTAAACATTGGTTAAATCTCACATTGTCCCTTGAAAGTTAAAGTGATCCACTTTGCACCCTTGACTAAGGTTTAGTGTGCCACTTTCCCTTTACCGTCAACTCCATCCCAAACTCTGTTAAAATTGATGACGTGACAGGGTTATATTTGTAATTTCTTCCAAGCTATCTGAGTTGGTGATGTGGAATTTTGGAGCCTACATCTAGAATTAAAAAATAAAATATATGAAAACCCAACCCCATGTCTTCGTACCTAGCTAACCAAGGAAAGAAAATGAAAACCCTGCCACGTCATCAATTTTTAACAAAATTTGAGATGGAGTTGACAGTAAAGGGGAAAGTAGCACACTAAACCTTGGTGAAGGGTGTAAAGTGGGTCACTTAAACTTTCAGGAGACAATGTGGGATTTAACCAATGTTTAAGGGGGCACTGTAGCAATTAAGTCTATGTATTATATGAACTTACATGGCATTTTGGCTACTTAGAAAAAAGTTGGTCCCTTCAATGGATTAGACAATGTAATTGCATCAACTATTATTATATTATTTACTTTCATAAAAGAAAAGAAGAGAAGTTACTACTGCATAAAAACAAAAGGAGAGTATATTTTAGGCATAAGTGCTATAGCGCCCCCTGAAACTTTACCCTCTCGAAGTCAAAGTGACTCACTTTGCCCCCTTGACCAAGGTTTGATGCTCCACTTTGCCTCATACCATCAACTCCATCCAAAAGTCTGTTAAGTTTGATAACGTGGCGGGAGTGTTTTAGTAATTTTGTGCACCTGGGTCATTTTCTCACCTATTTGAGTGGGTGATGTGGTAAAGTGGAGCCCACCTCCAGTAAGGATAAAAAAATTAATTTATGTTAAATCACTTTTAAAAAAAACAATTAGTTTTTTAAAACCAATTGCAGAAAAAGAGAACAAAAAAAAAACCTAGGACCCACTGACCCAAACCCAACCCCCCATTTCTTCTCCAACATTCCCCCCATGACCCCTTCCCTGTGCAGAACCCCAAAACTCATCGCCCCCCCTCCCCACCCACAACCCACCCTGTCCTTGCGTAGTACCCAGAAACTCTAGCCCCATACCCATTCCCCTCCTCCCCAACCCATGACCCTCTCACCCCTTTTCCCCATCACAACCCACCTAGACCCATCCCTCTAGCCCCACCCCTATACCCGCAGAACCCAGCTCCTCTCCCTTCCCCCTCCCTCATTCCCCCATGACCAACACCCGCAACCTACCCAGCAAAAAGAGAGAGAGAGAGAGAGAGAGAGAGAGAGAGAGAGAGAGAGAGAGAGAGAGAAAGAGAGAGAGAGAATTATTTTTATTTTTGTATTTTAATTTTTTTAACTAAATAATGTTTTATTATTTTTTAATCCATGCTGGAGGTGGGCTCCACTTTGCCACATCACCCACTCAAATTGGTGAGTAAATGACCTAAGTGGGCAAAATTACTAAAACACCCCTACCACATCATCAAACTTAGCGTACTTTTGGATGGAGTTGATGGTAAGGGGCAATGTGGAACATCAAACCTTGGTCAATGGGGCAAAATGGGTCACTTTTACTTTAAGGAGCTAAAGTGAGATTTGACCTATGTTTCGGGGGGCACTGTAACACTTAAGCATATATTTTATCACAAAAAAATATGTGGGATCCAATACATCTATCCCTTTTCAAGTAGGCAACATTGCCTCATTGGGAGCCTATTTGCCTACTCCCATGGAGGAGAAAAAAGCTTATGTGGCACATGATTTGCCTACTCATTTGCCTATACCCTTTTGATGCTCCTAGGTAGCATGTTGCTTGCCCATTTGCCTCATTCAATGGCCCACTTAATCAACCTGCCAGATGTCACTGGCTTCTGCAACACTTGTCTCAGAGGTTGATTAGTAATGGTATGAATGGTGTGGGCTTGGAAATAGGGCCAGAGACGTCTGGCTAAAACGACCAAGGCGAAAGCAAGTTTTTCTATGTCCGAGCTTGTAATGCTTTGTTGACATAGTGTACTTGGTGTTCGGCACCATCATGTTGCCAAATCAGCACCGAGCTATTTTCAGTGTGAGAGACCGACAGGTAAATCATGAGTGTTTCACCAGGCGCAGGTGTCAACAAGATAGGTGCCTTACTCATATATTCCTTCAGCTTGGTGAAAGCTTGATGCCTCTGAAGGCCTTGAAGAAGAGGGCACAACGATCAGTAGCCTTGGAGATGAACATGGTCAAGGCCGCGACGTGTTCAGTACGGCTCTGGATATCCTTGACTATCTTCCGGGACTTTCATGTCCAAGATGGCTTAGATTTTCTCTGGGTTGGCCTCGATACCTCTCTAGCTGATCATGAAATCGAGGAACTTTCCAGAAGCTATGTCGAAGGTGCACTTTGAAGGATTGAGGCCCATGTTGTATTGCTTCAGCACGTCAAACATAGTAGATAGGTTAGGGATATGTTGATCGGTAGTGCAGCTTTTGACTAACATGTCGTCAACGTATACCTCCATGGTGTGGCAGATCAATGGGGCAAAGAGATAGTTGACAAGGCGCTAGTCGGTATCTCTAGTAATTTTGAGGCCGAAGGGCATCACCTTGTTACAATATAGGCCCAGTCTGTAATAAAGGATGTGTGAGCTTGGTCATCTGGGTGCATGAAGATTTGGTTGTACCCAGAATAAGCATTTATGAAGCTGAGAAGTGAACGAAACATGCATCTAATGCTTAGAAAATGAAATTTAGCCACAACCTATACAACAAAAACATTCTAAATTGCGGATTCATTTTGTTTATACTAGTTGAGCTAAACCTTTTTCATTTTAAACCAAGTATCTTAGCCTAGTCTCTTTGAACACAAATAGAAAAAAGAAAAGGGGAATAGATCTTTTACCCTTCATGACCTTTTCTTGATTTCTCAAGAATGAATACCTTTGTTGGAAATGCCTTTTGTTTCTTTTGATTTTGACTCCTTCACCTTAAGGCTCCAAGATTGGAGTCATCTACCTCACCACACCAAATGCTCCTAGAGATGAAGAGAAGGCAATCAAAAAGTATGGATGCTAGTCTAATTCTTGATTTGACCAATTTTTGGTTTATGGAAGATGAGATACAAAGATGATCACTCATCAACCAAAGTAAGAAACCAAAAACCTTAGCTAGGTTTTCTCCAACACTTAGTTTATATAGGACAACACAAAAGGCAATTGGGTGGGTATTTGGGGCTCCATTTGGTCCATGGGTCATATCATCTTATGCCACTTATCCCTTGGGCTCAATAGCTTTTTGGTCTATTTTGTCCATTTCCTTTTAAATCATATTTAAAAGCTTAATCCAATATTTCTATATGTCAATATTAATTCCATAATTAATCTTTTAATTATAATTTAACTATTAAATTATAATTATAGTCTTACTTAATTGACATGGTCGAACTATTTGACTTTGGTCAATTGCTCCCGTCAACATGTTGACTTTTGACTGTGACATTTGATTATCAACAATTGACTTGTCTCCTCATTTCATTTCTCTTCATTTGTACCAATAATCACATTCTTTGGGTGTGCAGATCCGTAGGTTCCCTTTAGCAAGGTAGTGGGTTGACTCAACTCCTCAAAGATGATATACGAATTAAATTCCACAATTTAATTCTTCCTATTAATAAAGGTTAATTGAAACCTTTTAGGACATCCACAAACCATGGTTGTTGCCTAGCAATAAGTCACGGTTATTCGAGCTAAATGAGACATTATGAAAGAACATATTCAAATTGGAATGACCGTGCAATTGAATCCTTCTCTTATGTCAATACTTCTTATTCACATTATTAGATCATAGAATTCGATTGTCAATATCCTAATGTGAACCATTCCTTTTATATGATTATCTTGGTAAGATTTGAAGACTTCTTCTTTCAAGTCTTATCCACTACTTTGCGCAGAGATTTGACCAATCATATCTTGCCGAAAATGGTCCGTGACTGGTCAACAGAGCTACGCTTGGAGTTGAAGTATTTGGCCTTGGCATGGATGCCAACTTGCTTCAATAGATTGGCATAAGTGTTCCACAGGTTGCTGTGAACCAAGTACCAGAAGTTGGATTCACGAAGGCCACTCTTGAATGCACCGAAGGCAGCACAATCGTCTGTCTATGGGCAATGAGAATACTTGTGGCTAAAGCGAGCAGCGTACTCCCAAAGGGGCTTGTATTCACTCAGCTGAATCATATATAGATCGTCCGCGGAATACAAACGATCGGTTTGAATCATGAAATGGTCTAGGAAAGTCTATTTTAGATGATCGAAAGAGTTGATGGTTCGAGGGTTCTGCCAATAAAACCAGTTCAAGCCTTCATCACTAAGACCCTTGCATCCTAGGGCAGACTGGAAGGAGTGGATGTGGGTCAGGGGGTCTTCCTTACCTATGTAGAAGTTAATGCGGAGTGGTTGAACATCTTTCTCCTGCCTATAATTGAGGATGCGCTCAATGAAAGGGCCAGGGCGTGGCTTCGTCCAAAGGGTTTCATGGCTACGTTGTTTCTCATCCTCGAAACGGTGAACTTTCTCAAATAAAAGGCACATGGCAAGATTTCCATGAGGAAGGGTGTCGGGTGTCGGGTGTCGGGTGTCGAAGATTTGTGGTACTAGGGGGTGGAGGCGGAAAGGTTTCCCATTTTCCAAAAGCTTCATAATGGAAAGGCTCCCAGTCCTTAGGATGGTAAGGTTCCCAATCTTTTGAATCACCAACTTCCTCCTAGGTAGGTAGGCGTGTGAGCTTCGGTAGGGGGCCAAGGTGAGCGACTTGTGGGTCGTCAAGATCTATAGGAATTGTGATGGGCTTTGGCCGAAGCTCCGAGATGCGATCTCGACAGTCCTTGTAAATCTTAGTTGGTGCATGAGGCTGGTCCTTTGGTGGGGAAATTTGGAGAGGTCGCGACTTGGTTGCCTCAGGATAAAGGTGGCCTTTGCCTTTGTCAGGCCTAAGCTACGTCGAGGCACTATGAAGAGAGACGGCCAGTTGGTTCGGCAAGGTGTGCTCGATACCTTAGGTAAGGTCATTATGGGTGAGTTGGTGGTGAGTATTCTCCCAATGGCGCTTCAAGGTTCAGCAGTCATGCTCCAGCTCCACATTTTTTTGTATGGAGGTTATCGTAGCTCTCTGTCATCTTGGCAACATTAGCATAAAGGCGCTTCACTTTGGCCTGGAGATGCATGTCAGATGATGGTTTCCTTTAGAAGGACTCCACATGGGGTGGTGTTGTCGGGTGCCAAGGCTAGCTTCGCTTGGCATCTTGGAAGTTGATAGGCTAAAAAGACGACAGGGTCAAATAGAGGAATTAGCCAGCAAAATCGGTAGAGGGGTAACATTCAGAAGTCAGGTGCCACAAACGGCACCAAACTGTTGATGGCGAAAATCAGGGATCAACTTAGGTAGAAGAAGTGTCGAGTCTTCGACTAGACAAGAGGGTTAGAGACCTTCGACAAGGAGTGATCCTGCAGAAAATAGGGATGAAGCAATTGTCAAACTTTGGGTACTGGTGTGGTACCTACCGAAGGCTCTCTAATGCTTAAGTTAGCAAGTGTGGGATGTATAATAATTTTGGCAAAGTAACAATAAAAGGTGAAAAGTAGTTATCTCATTTTAGGGACTTGTGCCCTTTTATATAAAGGTGAAAGTGAGAGTTTGTATAAAGTTTCGATGTGGGTCTTTGTGCAAATCACTATGGTGGCGACACGTGTCCGCGGCGTAGGTTCTGTAGCTGAGAGCTTCGGCAACCACCTTTGACAGGCAGTTGCTGCATCAAAGGGAATTGTGATGGTGTCATCAGTGTATTACCTTCGGTAGGTTGTGAGTCTATTCGTGCTCCAATTCCCCAGTGCCGAATGTACTCTGTTGAATATGGTATAAACAACACCTTTTGGTACGTGTGTACCATAAGTTTTTGGAGAATAATTCAGGTAGTGTTGGATCGGAGGCTCGCACACCTTTTTGTTGGGCACAACTAGATGTATTAATGGTTTCCGATTTGTCTAATTTTTTGCAAAGATGATCTATGAATGAAGACTTAAAAGATAGACAGTTCGGATCGTTAAAAGAAAATTCATAGTGGGTCTCAATGAGGGTCCCTAGGGTTCCACAAATAAGCTCATTCTAACATGACATATTATACAAAAATCCTTATAGAGCTATTCGGATTTTAAAAAACCCAAAAATAGCCACTTTTAATTTTCTAATTGATTCTTATAAAATTTTAACACACTAAGAACTAATTAGAAATTAATAAACGACTAATTTTAAAATTTTATCTTCAAATAGGCTATATATGAATTTTTAAATAAATATATAATATTAAAATCTCAATTTAATACACCCCTTTAAAGATGCGCTGGGTTTGAAAAAAATCCTCAAAAACCACCGTTCCGCCCACCCATACAGAACTACGCTTGATGAAATGAAAGCAGCCGCCTCTCTGAATTCTGGAAACCTGGAGAAACACCGGCACAAAATACACACCTGACATTCCAATGTTTCATTTTATCTTCAAAACCTCTCTCCATCTTCAACAAACCAGAACCCTGAATGCCAATATCAGATCCCTCACCACTCTCAGCATTTGTGACTACCCAACACTCACAGACTATCTCACAAACACTTTGGCTTTCACCCCAGAATCAGCTCGTCAAGTTTTCAAGAAAATCCATGGCAGACCCCCCAACAATCCCTACCCAGTCCACTCCCTCCTCGAACATTACGGTTTTACCCCTACCCACATAGCCAAAATCATCACCATATGCCCATCCTTCCTCTGGGCAAACCCAGAAAAAACCCTCAAGCCCAAGCTAGACTTTCTCGCCCAAAATGGCATTTCCGGTCAAGACCTTGTAAGCACAATCACCAACAACCCCAGAATTCTAGAGCGGAGTTTGAACAAACAGATTGCGCCCTGTATTGTGTTCCTCAAGAGCTTTCTTGGGTCTACCTCGGCTTTGTTGTCGCACTTTTCGATCAAGCGTGGTACTGCGGTTGTGCTCAGATTTTCTGACTCTATGGGCGCGAACGCTGAGACTCTAAGACAACACGGTGTGCCTCACAGAAACATTATGAAGATGATCGCGTGGCAGCCACAGCTATTTTCAAGGGATGTTGAGGATTTCAGTAAGATTGTGAGGGAGGTTGAGGAACTGGGTTTCAATCCGTTGAGCATGATGTTCATCCATGGCGTGTTTACGCTTTTTTCGATGAGGAAGGACAAGTGGGTTTCAAAATTTGAGCTGTTGAAGAGTTTTGGGTGGTCGGAGGCGGAGTTTCAGGCTTTGTTCTTGAAGCAACCCCCGGTAATGAGGTCGTCGGAGGAGCGATTGAAGAGGGCATTGGACTTTTTCATGAACAAGATGGGGTGGGGCACTTCGGACATTCTCAAGCACCCAGTTTTGCTTTGCTTGAGCTTTGAAAAGAGGGTGTTGCCGAGGTGGTCGATACTTCAAGTTTTGATTGCCAAAGGTGTTATAACCAAGAGCAAGAAGACTACTGCGAAGGCATTTATGCAAGTTGAGGACAAGTTTGTGAGCGAGTTTGTGAAGGGTTATGAAGAGCATGCCCCTGAACTTTTGATGATGTACCAAAAAAAGCTCCAAGGTTTATGATATGTGACTCTGTTTCCTTTCAATGAGGTGGGAGCTTTTATTTTTCTGTGCAATAATTAGGTTTTTTATTTATTGTTATTGGTTCATGATTTGGTTTTTGAAGAACCTTGATGGGATTATAGTTTCATTTGCTTTTATCTATATTGGTAATTGTTTTAATTCAATATATGTTGTGCTTTCATAGTATGATTTTCTGACTTAGTAATAACTTATTACTAATAAGGCAATATTTTTTTTTAAAAAAGCTGAAACCTGATTAGTGAACCAGTTTGCAGACAGACAAAAACCTTATGAATGCATTTTTGAAGTTTTTTTCCTTTTCCTTTTATTCATTTACTATGCATTTCTCTTTTGAAATATGTCATGGTGAAAAAAAGGAAAAAGCATGTCCTTGGAATGGAACCATGCATTTATCTGATAAAAGGGAAGACTACCATTTGCTGTTAATCCATATTTTGCTAGGGGAGTTGGTAGGCGGTCTGCCTATGTGTTTGTCCATGTTACTGTTCGAAGTTTTGATTTTCTTGGCCATGCAAATAGACCGCTGCTGATAATTAGAATCTTCTATTGTTGGCAGAGTATTATTTATGTACCAGGAATGTTGAAAAAAAATCTAAAACTTGACAATGCGCATGTATTTCTATTTTTCTAGAGAGTATATTAAGGAAAAGGCATGAGAACTACTAGCACTTTTAGATATGATTTATTAGGATGAGATGACACGAAACTACTAGGCCTGGCAACTTATCAGTGGTGAGTGAGCTGATGTTCAGTTCTTTTGGAAATGCCTAATGGTGCTTGCACTTATTATGGTAGAAACTGGGAGGTCTCACATTGGTTCCAAAGTCATTTCCTTACTTTTGTTTTTCCCTTTTGTAATGGGGTGTGGCGGATAAATGATCTATTATTTAGCAGTATTTTTAATATGTAGATGGAAATCAGGAAGGAACATGTAATGAGAAATTGGGGTTGTGACTAAATGTGATGGTAGAAGAACGAGTGATGCTTTTCTTATAGGACAAAGCCAGATTCTGGGCCTCGCTCCAGGCTTCCCTTTCTTCCCTCTGAGTTTGGATTGGGAAGCAGCTAGTTCTTATGGTTTGGGTCTGTTTTCAGCCTGGCTGTTCTGCTGTTATATTGTTTTTTTGTAGACTTTTGTAATTTGATGGTTGTTTTTTAATAGACAGCTTGTTCACTTATATTGTACTTCCCCCCTTTCATTCTTGTTCTTTTTTTCTGTTTCCTATTAAAATAGTGTGGATAATTTCTTCTGTATATAGCTACATTATTGCCTTAGTACTAAGTTTCCCCTAACATTCTTTCCTCCTTTTAGGGTAGGTAGGATGGCTGGTGCGGTCCTGAGATTGGTCATCAAGGAGTTTGAAGGTTTTTCATGGACCAATTGCTTCTCAGTTCCCACTGTATTTGTTGTGTCAAAAGAACATGATGGTCACTGTATTTGTTTGAAGGTTTTTGTGTATGTAATATTTTTGGGGCCTCCATTTTCAGTTCCATGCTACCTGTTTAATCACTATGACTATGCCTCCAATGTGATGCCTTTTCTGATATAAGAAATTTTGCAAACATTTCTGAATATCTTTTTCTTTTTAAATTTTATCTGCGGCATGTCTATGAAAGAAAATTGAAATCATTATGCCTATATATGTGAAGGAGTTTTTTTTTTTTTTTGCCAGATGTGAAGGAGTTCTTTTTTATTTTATTTTTATGCAGTTGGTTTCGACCTGAACAACAAATCAAGGATGAGCAGCTGGCCTACTTCTCCATTCAAGATAGGTAATTGTTTTTCCTTCACCCATTTATTGAATTTTGTATTTATCAAATCATTTTGGAGATTCCTGTGCGTTTGGATATAAAATGCTTCCTTGATTTTTATAAAAACAATCGTCCTATCTGGTCCTCCAAGTTTGCCATAAGATTTTACTTTTGAACTTATTACTCAATTGCTTGCAATTCTTTCTACTCTTCTGGCTTCTTCTCTTATCAAACAACATGGAAAGAAAAAATCTGTGGGGTTCTTTTGTCACATCACCACATGTACTATGGATACTTTCTTTTCTTGGATGAGTTGTTCTGCTTTTTGAAGCCCCTCTTTAAGTTGTTGTACAAGGTCATCTACTTAAGCATGTAGTTAAGTTTTGTTCCGACTATTCAGCAATCTGATAATCATTTACTATATTGTTCAATTACTTTAAGAAATAGAGTGCCATGCACCGCAAGATTTTCTTGGTTGGTGGTGAAGATATTGATTGATTAGTAAATACGACCCAAATTTCACATGTAACCCTCAACTACAAAATCTTGCAATATCAAACCTAACGTTTACAAATCATTTCAATGCAGACCTTCCGTCATTTGAGCCGTCATTCTTCTTGGTTTTTCCTCCGTGGCTTGGGTGGGTCTCAATTCTTTTGTGATGTATCAACTCATGGACCCATGTCTAGACATCTGGGGGCATTTTATGTTAGGTTTGATATTGCAAGATTTTGTAGTTCAAGTTGCAATGTGAAAATATAGGACATACTTAAGTGGTGCAAAGTGTATGATATTTGAAAAAATGTGCTTGTTGCTGGCCAATAATTATCGCTTGGATTTCGCAGGTCTTTCCTTTCAAGGAGGTTTCAAGTTTTGGGAGTCGAGGAGATTTCATGTAGATGTTATTGGATCTTCAAAAGTCTTTTTGATTTGGATACCAAAAGTAGAGAAAATATTGGCAATAATCATAATCTGATTGAAAGGAGTTGTCTGGCTAATCCATGCTATTGCCCTTGGGGGGTTTCTAGGACACATCTTTTCGTTCTAGGCAGATCTTGATGCTTATGTACCCAATGGAATGATTCGACCTTTGAGGGGCCGAAAGAATGGGATTGGTGAAACACTTTCCTATCAATTTACTCTTTCCCTCTGTAGCCTAATGGAACTGGCAGAAAAATAAATCCATATTCCGATACCTTCCAACAAATGGCCAGTAAATTCTCAAATATACATGCTCTCACTCGAGCTCCAAATGAGGAAGAGGAAAAACTTAAGCCCAAAAAAAGTTTTGATACCTGTTTGGGACGGGCAGATTATACCTCGTTCAATAACTTAAAAGTTGTATCCTTCAATAAAAAACACTTCAGTAATCAATCAAGTTAAAGAGTAATGTTAGGCAAGTCCTGCCCCTATTAGGGAAAAGGATGTGGTCTCCCTAGAATTTTTCGTAAGTTAATTGCTTGCCAGACATTAGAAATTAACAAATGGCTAATTTTAAATTTTTCTCTTCAAATAGGCTATATATGAATTTTTAAATAAATATATAATATTAAAATCTCAATTTAATACACCCTTCAAACATGCGCTGGGTTTCAAAAAAAATTCTCAAAAACCACCGTTCCTCCCACCCAAACAGAACTACGCTCGATGAAATGAAAGCAGCCGCCTCTCTGAATTCTGGAAACCTGAAGAACCACTGGCACAGAATACACACCTGACATTCCAATGTTTCATTTTATCTTCAAAACCTCTCTCCATCTTCAACAAATCAGAACCCTGAATGCCAATATCAGATCCCTCACCACTCTCAGCATTTGTGACTACCCAACACTCACAGACTATCTCACAAACACTTTGGCTTTCACCCCAGAATCAGCTCTTCAAGTCTCCAAGAAAAACCATGGCAGACGCCCCAACAATCCCTACTCAGTCCACTCCCTCTTCGAACATTACGGTTTTACCCCTACCCACATAGCCAAAATCATCACCATATGCCCATCCTTCCTCTGGGCAAACCCAGAAAAAACCCTCAAGCCCAAGCTAGACTTTCTCGCCCAAAATGGCATTTCTGGTCAAGACCTTCCTCAAGCACAATCACCAACAACCCCAAAATTCTAGAGCGCAGTTTGAACAAACAGATTGCGCCCTGTATTGGGTTCCTCAAGAGCTTTCTTGGGTCTGCCTCGGCTTTGTTGTCGCACTTTTCGGTCAAGCGTGGTAGTGTGGTTGTGCTCAGATTTTCTGACTCTATGGGCGCGAACGCTGAGACTCTAACACAACACGGTGTGCCTCACAGAAACATTATGAAGATGATCGCGTGGCAGCCACAGCTATTTTCAAGGGATGTTGAGGATTTCAGTAAGATTGTGAGGGAGGTTGAGGAACTGGGTTTCAATCCGTTGAGCATGATGTTCATCCAGGGCGTGTGTACGCTTTTTTCGATGAGGAAGGACAAGTGGGTTTCAAAATTTGAGGTGTTGAAGAGTTTTGGGTGGTCGGAGGCGGAGTTTCAGGCTTTGTTCTTGAAGCAACCCATTGTAATCAGGTCGTCGGAGGAGCGATTGAAGAGGGCATTGGACTTTTTCATGAACAAGATGGGGTGGGGCACTTCGGACGTTCTCAAGTACCCAGTTTTGCTTTGCTTGAGCTTTGAAAAGAGGGTGTTGCCGAGGTGGTCGATACTTCAAGTTTTGATTGCCAAAGGTGTTATAACCAAGATCAAGAAGACTACTGCGAGGGCATTTATGCAATCTGAGTACAAGTTTGTGAGCGAGTTTGTGAAGGGATATGAAGAGCATGCCCCTGAACTTTTGGAGATGTACCAAAAAAAGCTCCAAGGTTTATGATATGTGACTCTGTTTCCTTGCAATGAGGTGGGAGCTTTTATTTTTCTGTGCAATAATTAGGTTTTCTTATTTGTTGTTATTGGTTCATGATTTGGTTATTGAAGAACCTTGACGGGATTATAGTTTCATTTGCTTTTATCTATATTGGTAATTGTTTTAATTGAATATATGTTGTGCTTTCATAGTATAATTTTCTGACTTAGTAATAAGGCAATATTTTTTTTTTTTTTTTAAAAAAAGCTGAAACCTGATTAGTGAACCAGTTTGCAGACAGACAAAAGCCTTATGAATGCATTTTTGAAATTTTTTTCCTTTTCCTTTTATTCATTTACTATGCATTTCTCTTTTGAAATATGGCACGGTGAAAAAAAGAAAAAAAGAAAAAAAGAAAAAAGCATGTCCTTGGAACGGAACCATGCATTTATCTGATAAAAGGGAAGACTACCATTTGCTGTTAATATGTTTTTTGGTAGGCGGTCTGCCTATGTGTTTGTCCATGTTACTGTTCGAAGTCTTGATTTTCTTGGCCATGCAAATAGACCGCTGCTGATAATAAGAATCTTCTATTGTTGGCAGAGTATTATTTATGTACCAGGAATGTTGAAAAAAAATATGAAACTTGACAATGCGCATGTATTTCTATTTTCCTAGAGAGTATATTGAGGAAAAGGCTTGAGAACTACTAGCACTTTTAGATATGATTTATTGGATGATTGATTGAAATTGAGGATGAGATGACACGAAACTATTAGGCCTGGCAACTTATCAGTGGTGAGTGAGCTGATGTTCAGTTCTTTTGGAAATGCCTAATGGTGCTTGCACTTATTATGGTAGAAACTGGGCGGTCTCATTGGTTCCAAAGTCATTTCCTTACTTTTGTTTTTCCCTTTTGTAGTGGGGTGCGGAGGATAAATGATCCATTCTTTAGCAGTATTTTTAATATGTAGATGGAAATCAGGAAGGAACATGAAATGAGAAATTGGGGTTGTGACTAAATGTGATGGTAGAAGAACGAGTGATGCTTTTCTTATAGGACAAAGCCAGATTCTGGGCCTTGCTACAGGCTTCTGTTTCTTCTGAGTTCCCAGGGTTCCCTTTCTTCCCTCTGACTTTGGATTGGGAAGCAGCTAGTTCTTATGGTTTGGGTCTGTTTTCAGCCTGGCTGTTCTGCTGTTATATTGTTTTTTTTGTAGACTTTTGTAGTTTGATGGTTGTTTTTTAATAGACAACTTGTTCACTTATATTGTACTTCCCCCTTTCATTCTTGTTCAATTTTTCTGTTTCCTATTAAAATAATGTGGATAATTTCTTCTGTATATAGCTACATTATTGCCTTATTACTAAGTTTCCCCTAACATTCTTTCCTCCTTCTTGAGATTGGTCATCAAGGGGTTTGAAGGTTTTTCATGGACCAATTGCTTCTCAGTTCCCACTGTCTTTTTTGTGTCAAAAGAACATGATGGTCACTGTATTTGTTTGAAGGTTTTTGTGTATGTAATATTTTTGGGGCCTCCATTTTCAGTTCCATGCTACCTGTGTAATCACTTCGACTATGTCTCCAATGTGATGCCTTTTCTGATATAAGAACAACATGGGGAAATCCTGCAAATAGGAATTCTTTATATGGCAGATTTTTTATATTTGGTTTTCTTTTAACTTATCAAATAATAATAATAAAGGTTTTCTTACTATCTTTATCATCCTTCTCACTTTTGCAAACATTTCTGAATATCCTTTTGTTTTTAAATTTTATCTGCGGCATGTCTATGAAAGAAAATTGAAATCATTATGCCTATATATGTGAAGGAGTTTCTATTTTTTTTTGTCAGATGTGAAGGAGTTCTTTTTTTTTATTTTTATGCAGTTGGTTTCGACCTGAACAACAAATCAAGGATGAGCAGCTGGCCTACTTCTCCATTCAAGACAGGTAATTGTTTTTCCTTCTTGTTTTCCTTCACCCATTTATTGAATTTTGTATTTATCAAATCATTTTGGAGATTCCTATGCGTTTGGATATAAAATGCTTCCTTAATTTTTATAAAAACAATCGTCCTATCTGGTCCTCCAAGTTTGCCATAAGATTTTACTTTTGAACTTATTGCTCTATTGCTTGCAATTCTTTCTACTCTTCTGGCTTCTTCTCTTATCAAACAACATGGAAAGAAAAAATCTGTGGGGTTCTTTTGTCACATCACCTCATGTACTATGGATATTTTCTTTTCTTGGATGAGTTGTTCTGCTTTTTGAAGCCCCTCTTTAAGTTGTTGTACAAGGTCATCTACTTAAGGATGTAGTTAAGTTTTGTCCCGACTATTCAGCAATCTGATAATCATTACTAAATTGTTCAATTACTTTAAGAAATAGAGTGTCATGCACCGCAAGATTTTCTTGTTTGGTGGTGAAGACATTGATTGATTAGTAAATACGACCCAAATTTCACATGTCACCCTCAACTACAAAATCTTGCAATATCAAACCTAACGTTTACAAATCATTTCAATGCGGACCTTCCGTCATTTAGGCCATCATTCTTCTCGGTTTTTCCTCCGTGGCTTGGGTGGGTCTCAATTCTTTTGTGATGTATCAACTCGTGGACCCATGCCTACACATCCGAGGGCATTTTATGTTAGGTTTGATATTGGAAGATTTTGTAGTTAAGTTGCAATGTGAAAATATAGGACATACTTGAGTGGTGCAAAGTGTATGATATTTGAAAAAATGTGCTTCTTGCTGGCCAATAATTATCGCTTGGATTTCGCAGGTCTTTCCTTTCAAGGAGGTTTCAAGTTTTGGGAGTCGAGGAGATTTCATGTGGATGTTATTGGATCTTCAAAAGTCTTTTTGATTTGGATACCCAAAGTAGAGAAAATACTGACAATCATAATCTGATTGAAAGGAGTTGTCTGGCTAATCCATGCTATTGCCCTTGGAGGGTTTCTAGGACACATCTTTTTGTTCTCGGCAGATCTTGATGCTTATGGACCCAATGGAATGATTCGACCTTTGAGGGGCCGAAAGAATGGTTTTCGTGAAACACTTTCCTATCAATTTACTCTTTCCCTCTGTAGCCTAATGGAACTGGCAGAAAAATAAATCCATATTCCTATACCTTCCAACAAATGGCCAGTAAATTCTCAAATATACATGCTCTCACTCGAGCTCCAAATGAGGAAGAGGAAAAACTTAAGTCCAAAAAAAGTTTTGATACTTGTTTGGGACGGGCAGATTATACCTCGTTCAATAACTTAAAAGTTGTATCCTTCAATAAAAAACACTTCAGTAATCAATCAAGTTAAAGAGTAATGTTAGGCAGGTCCTGCCCCTATTAGGGAAAGGGATGTGGTCTCCCTAGAATTTTTCGTAAGTTAATTGCTTGCCAGACATTAGAAATTAACAAACGGCTAATTTTAAATTTTTCTCTTCAAATAGGCTATATATGAATTTTTAAATAAATGTATAATATTAAAATCTCAATTTAATACACCCTTCAAACATGCGCTGGGTTTCAAAAAAAATTCTCAAAAACCACCGTTCCTCCCACCCAAACAGAACTACGCTCGATGAAATGAAAGCAGCCACCTCTCTGAATTCTGGAAACCTGAAGAACCACCGGCACAGAATACACACCTGACATTCCAATGTTTCATTTTATCTTCAAAACCTCTCTCCATCTTCAACAAATCAGAACCCTCACCACTCTCAGCATTTGTGACTACCCAACACTCACAAACTATCTCACAAACACTTTGGCTTTCACCCCAGAATCAGCTCTTCAAGTCTCCAAGAAAATCCGTGGCAGACCCCCCAACAATCCCTACTCAGTCCACTCCCTCTTCGAACATTACGGTTTTACCCCTACCCACATAGCCAAAATCATCACCATATGCCCATCCTTCCTCTAGGCAAACCCAGAAAAAACCCTCAAGCCCAAGCTAGACTTTCTCTCCCAAAATGGCATTTCTGGTCAAGACCTTGTAAGCACAATCACCAACAACCCCAAAATTCTAGAGCGGAGTTTGAACAAACAGATTGCACCCTGTATTGGGTTCCTCAAGAGCTTTCTTGGGTCTGCCTCGGCTTTGTTGTTGCACTTTTCGGTCAAGCGTGGTAGTGTGGTTGTGCTCAGATTTTCTGACTCTATGGGCGCAAACGCTGAGACTCTAAGACAACACGGTGTGCCTCACAGAAACATTATGAAGATGATCGCGTGGCAGCCACAGCTATTTTCAAGGGATGTTGAGGATTTTAGTAAGATTGTGAGGGAGGTTGAGGAACTGGGTTTCAATCCGTTGAGCATGATGTTCATCAATGGCGTGTGTACGCTTTTTTCGATGAGGAAGGACAAGTGGGTTTCAAAATTTGAGGTGTTGAAGAGTTTTGGGTGGTCGGATACAAAAGTCTGCTTAGTCTTAACAGTGAACAAATAGTTTGATCTAACGATTAGAAGATAAATAAATACCATATGTTTTGAATTTGTAACAAAGTAGTTAACATATGCTCTGCAATCATGCTCATACTTTGGTTAAGAATCTCAAAGTACAACCTATCTAATTATACATGCAAATTTTCCACATATGCGTAAACATCTGTTCCATGATGTTATGACTTGAGTTATAAGTGCCGGATTGGATATAAACAAATGAATAATTCTCATCATAGAACACTTCTTAACTTACGCTAGGCATCTGTTAAAGTTCATGATTATGCTGGCTTTGAATTCAGCTTCAGCCAAAAAATTTGAATCAATGATGACATGTAAGAATGCATGCTAGCGATCAAACCATCCCTAGATTTCTGCACACTAGCAATCAACCATTGATAGTCTGACAGAGTAGAATCAGTTAACGGCTCCAAAAATTCACACTTTGCCAAAATCTGAGGTGGAGGTACCCCTGCAACGAGGTTTGTGTCCAGTCTTGGCTTTCCCTTGATGAGCTCATTCAAAACTTCAGGCGGAGCACTATCAAGAGCAGATGGGGATGCTCCGGGGACTACCTCCTGCTTAAAAGGGAGTGCTCGAGCAGTTTGAAAGCAGAACTCTATCCATTGATGGATGAGCGGAGATGGCCCTCTAACTCTCCCCCCAATTCGATTTGTTTCAAGTTGAGAGACAGCAGGAATTGCCTAGAAAAAGACAAAAAAAACATAACTTGACATCTAGGAGAAGATATCATATAAAAGAGGACTTAAATTTCTACGATAACATAATGCAGGGTGTACCCATAGATCGGCCCATATACTAGCTCCTGATTTGGGAACAATTACTGCAACATCAGACATACGTTTGGCAACAGGAATAACATCACTGCTCCACCCAACAGCCATCCACACGTCTCCAACCCCAAACGCTTTTAAATAGTGTACACTGTCAAATAGTCGGACCTACATAAGGCCAATGAGCACATCATTATACAAATTAGAACAGAGCAAGTAACCTTCTGCATCATTCTGACAGACTTTTTCTCTTTTTCCTAACAATTCTGAGACATGTTCACCACATGCATTATCATAAATGTTTCAGCCACCACTAGAAATATCCCTACCTAAAGTAGAATAATTTTGAGCCATAGCTCTAAAACTGACTCCCATTCCCCAAATTTAGCTCCAGATTTGGCAGTAATCTACTTTTTCAGTAGTTTATCAAGTGCATCTAACTTAGTTTCTCTCAATACCTGTTTTACAAGTAAAGCAAGATTTTGCCTGACAGCATCTCTCCCACCATCAACTTGCAAATGGATGTCTTTTGTGTTGTATGATGCTCCCATGTACTTCAAAACTGCACCAATAACCTCTCTAGGAGAATCAACCATTGAAATCTTTCCTGCAAGTTCAGGTCGCCATAAATCTGCCCAGTCCTGCAATGCCAACTCTTAGAATGTTTGTATTTAAGACAACATTTCGTAAAAACCAAAACATGCCAAACACAAACAAAACCAGTTATTCAGAATTTAATGTAACTCTCAGCTTTCTTTAAGCAAGTTCCAGCAGGTAACCATGCCAAACCGCTATATGAGCCCTTGAATCAATTTCCCAACTTCTTTTTTAATATTTTCTCCTTCTCCATGGCATATCATGTGAATCAATGAAATTGTTAAAACTCTCTAAATGAGAAAGAAGTATAGCATAATAAAATAAATTCAGAGACATGTTACCTCTACAGGAGCCAACTTATGCTTTCGAAATTTAGTTTTTTTGTATGCTATCACCATGCAGCCCCAGCGATATGGAGCAGCCCATACTTTACCATCAGGATCAATTCTCCCCTCAGAGTTCCTGCAGAGATATACCTGATACCTTTTTAGCAAAAGTAAAACACCATAAGGCGATTTTTTGCCAATTCAAAACAATACACCAAGCAAAGGCAAATGGTTAAACAACTTAAGGAAACATGCACAATCAAACTCAAGAAGTTCATAGAATTAACTGATATTGACTAAGAATGGGTATATAACACACTGTTGACGGCAGGAAAACAACAACACCAGCTAACATATATTGATTCCGAGGTCTGGCATGCCAGTTGAAACATTTAAGCAGGTTTTCAATCCACATATCATCTACATGTATATAGTACCCTTCAGAATATGCTTTTCGATTCAGGAGTTTCCAGTTACACAACATGGATCTTAGAAATCAGGGCTTGCCCTCTTGGTAGCTCATTTAAGATTTATAATAAAGCTACTGATATATTCCATGACAAGGATGCTACAAAAACTATAATAAATTTATCTATTCCTCTGATTAATGGACAAAAAAGCAAGTGTTGCACTTCAACATGACCTGTGACCTTCTATAATTTGCACAGGACAGACATCAACATAAAATGGCATAGCTTGAAAATGGGCATAGATAGCATCACTTAATGTCTAAAGGGGGATCCACTAGAACACACTTTTCAGGAATCAGGAAACAAGAGGACATTAAAGAGCAGTTGTATTCTTACTTTCCATCTGTCACTCAGTCCTTTAAACCAGTCCTGGTCTTCTACCCCTTGAATGGGCTCAATTAAAGCCTTGTTAATGGCATAACTGAGCCAAGAATCCCCAACACTAACGAGGTCAGCTGCTACAACAGATGAAGGCCCAACTTTGCCTTTGTTAAAGGCCATTGACAGATCAGAAAAGATGCCCTCAAGACTTGCATGGGACTTCAAGTGAACCTTTGATCTTTTTCCTTGAGATTGCATGAAATCCTACAGGTCAGAAAGCAAATTAAGTTATGAACCACGCATGTTGCCTAAACTCGCACAAAACCAGCTACCCATCAAACCAAATACTAAATTCCATGTCCTATGACAAAATACAGAGAAAGAAATGCGCCACAGACCTTAATCCATGAAGGTGGAACAGAGCCACGAAGAGCAGCAATTCTCAAAGGTACAGTCAAAGCATATGTCTTAGACTTCCAGACTCCAAAGGCTGCTTCCAACTTGCTATCTTCTGACTTTTCCAAATTGTCAGATTTACCCTCATCACCATCATCTGTGGCTGTGCTCATCAAATGTACAATCACCACAATTACAACAATCACGCTTACGCTAAACAGCCCGCCCTTATTGTTATTGATTTAAAAAAAAAACTAAGTCAGCTGCTTTGGGAAATTACCTTGAGCTGTGCGCTCCTCCTCCAGGACCGCCCCATGGTCGCCGAGAGGAAGAGGCGGACATTGGGCCGAAGCGGCCCAACAGCAAAGCCCAAGCCCAAAAAAGAGGGCGGCAGAGGCGGCAAGCCGAAGCAAGGTCTGAGGCACGGCAGAGGTGGGCTGCTCCGGCGCCGGAGAATGTGGAGTGAGGCTGAGGCCACAAGAGAACGAAAGAGGCCTATGACAGCGGAGAGTTGGTTGGGATTTGGTTGAGCGATGGAGGCGAGGGAAGAAAAGGGTGAGCTTATTAGGATTTTGGGGAGATGAGAGGTCCAAGGGGAACGAGATGTGTGGTGGCACCAATGGAACGGCACCAGCAGCAGCAGCAGCAGCCATGGAAATAATTGAACTGAAAAGGAGTGACGACGGAGGGAGCAGAGTTTCATATGATCCAAAGTTATTTACACTAACACCCTGAGCTTTTCGGAGTTTTTACTAGGGGTGGGCATTGGAACCGCAAAACCGCAAAACCGAACCAAACCAATCTGAAAAAAACCGAAAAAAACCGTGTTGACTGAAAAAGTCAACAACCGAGTCCAATCCAAACCGAACCGGTTCAGACCGGTTCCGGTTCCGGTTTTTCATCCTAAAGAACCGATCCAATCCGAACCGGTCCAATAAAATTAATATATATATATTTTTTATATTATATATATTTATATTTGAAATTATTTAATATTTTCATATGTGGCTAAGGTTGATTGGGTGTGTATGCTGCTACCAAAGGTGAGCACACACAGAATCACACGAAAAAAAAACGCTGACTAAGTGACTTAGGGTTTTTTCATTTTGGTCTTCGTTTTCCCCCCTTCCAAACCTCTAAGCTCTCTCCTTCTCAGCCGCCGAAACCAGAGGCTCTGTGTGCGCCATCACCAAACCGCTCTCAGCCATCATCTCTCTGAGCCAAACCTACCTTTCTCTCATCCTTCCTCTCTCTCATCCTCTCTGACAGAAGCTCTGTCTGCGCCAACAATCCTCTCTGCGCAAAATCCCTCTCAGGCAATCCTCTCTGTCATCCAGCGCCCTCTCAGCCTCCGCTTCTCTCAGAGCCGCCACCTCTCTCAGTCGCCACCATCTCTCTCAGTCGCCGCCACCTCTCTCAGTCGCCGCCATCACAGGTCAGATTTTGTTTTCGTTTTTTCCTTCTTTTTTTTCCTTTTCCCCTTTGAATCTGCGGCTCACTCCAAATGTTGTATTCTTCACAGATTCAGCACAGCAGTTCGCAGCCATCTCTTCATTTTATTTACCTCTCTTTCTCTCTGTCAGGTATGATTCAACTCTTCAATTTATTTAATATCTGATTGTTATGCTGCCAAGTTTAGTTTAGTTCTTAGCTTTGTTATTGTTTGCTGGGTTGTGGTTTGGTTTTTTGTGGCTGCTGTTCTGTTTTTGTGGCTGCTGTTCTATTTCAAATTGGATTATTAATGTAATAATTTTACCAAGGACTTGTAAATTTCCATTCTTGCTGATAAGAAACCTCAGTGCCCTTCCTTCAAGAATTGGGTAAATTTCCATTTTTGCCGACAAGAAACCTCAGTGCTCTACTCTATAAATGAATAAAACCTGATGGTTTAAACTACAGCACATTGAGTTTTATACATAATAATATGGTGTAGCCTTGGGTTCAGCTCTCGACGATTTGAGAGTTCAATCATAAACCTTGATCCCTAAATCAGCAGGAGATGGTATATTGAAGTATTGTTTAATGGCTTGTTTTTTTTCTCTTTTTTCTCTCTATTTTAGGGATCAAGTTTTAATGGCTTGTTTAAACTTGTAACTCATAACTTGGAAACTAAGGCATTGCTAAGACATGTTATTAGTACTTACAATGCTTATGTGAATCTAAAATTTACTTGCTCAATTTTTTTGCGAGATTGAATGTGAAATTGTTAATATTTCTGAAATTGTTAATATTTTATTGGTTGTAATATGGCATTACCATGTGAATCTGAAATTGTTATTAGTACTTACAATGCTTTACTACAATTCATTGATTTAGGAAATTGAATTGGCAGCAGTTGGTGCAGATCAGCAAAAGATTTCTGGAGCAGTTTGCAGCTTTTCTGCCACTCTCTGAGGTATTCTTCATTTCTCTCTCTGTCTCTCTCTCAGATTTTGATGTTTTGCAGAAATTCTGTATATTTTTTAGTTGTTTTTTGTGGATAAATGTCCTCTGTTATTAATGTACTATATAATATGTATGTTTGACTAATGTTTTAATGGGTTTATATTTTTTTATGTAGATATTATGAGTTCATCCACACCTACCAAGTGTGCTCCAGCTACTTTTCAATGTTAAAGAGGAATTTAATGAAGTTGGATTGAACTTGAGTTGTAACATATATTTGGATTGAATTTGGGTTTTATTTGGCTTGTAATTTATTTTGGAATTTATTTTGCTAAAGTTTGATTGAATTTGGGTTGTAATTTATATGTTGTTGAAGTTTGATTGAAGTTGGATTGTATTTTTATTGAAGTTGGATTCATTTTGATGTGTTGAAAGCTTGATGGAAGTTTAAATTTTGGGTATTTTAGTATATAAATGCATTTCGGGCAGATCTGGAAAAAATGTAAAAAATAAAATTTTGGGCCCAGCAAAAACCGGAACCGCAGGAACCGAACCGGAACCGGACAGGTCCGGGTTGGTTCGGATTTTTGTTTGGATTTCTGGCAGAACCGGTCCAAACCGAACCGGTCTGCAATTTCGGTTCAGGTTCCATTTTTTAGAGAAAACCGGTCCAAATCGGACCGTGCCCACGCCTAGTTTTTACAAAATCTCTGAGTTTTCAGAAATTACATGAACACTTCCTCAAGTTTTAAATTGTTTTTACAAAACCCCTTTTTCATTGACTTTTGGTTCAAAAATTAATAATTTTCTATAAATAAATAAAAATATTCTCCAAATGACAAAGTTGGCCTTTAAGACTTAGATTGCATATATGTCATTGATGTTAATTTTGTTATTTGTATAATTTATTTTTTCAATGAAATCATCAATTTTTGGACGAACAATCAACGAGAAAGGATTTTGTTGGGAAAACAAACTGAAATCTCACTAGGTGTTCGTGTAATTTTTGAGAATTGAGGGGGCTTTGTGAAAATATTTATAAAAAAAACCTTAGAGAGTGGTAGTATAAATAATTCTCAAATAGCACTTGGAAAATTTGGAATTTATGTGGAAAGATCAGGACATTGAAATTTGAATGGTGATGTTGGTGAAGTACGTGGAACAATCCGTCTGGAAGCTCAAATTTTTCTCATTGGTGGGGTTTATAATTTCATATTCTCAACCTTTCATTAAATGTGTTGGTGAATGCAATATATATGCAATCCAACAGTCGAGATTGAATGGCTTTGTTACTGCTTCTTTACCTAATTAGTGAATGATACTTTGATTGTTATGGTCCCCAAAGTAGAAAAACATGTCTTTATGGCTCTACTCAGGCCTATCAGTTTGTCTTTATGGCTTTACAAGGTAGTTTTTAAAATCCTTGTAGGCTTCGATCTTGTATGCCTAAACTTGTTAGTCCAATCGACAAAAACCTAAACTCTAAACCCCAAACCCCAAACCCCAAACTTCTGCGCCGCACGATCTGGGGGGGAAGGAGGTCCTCTCCTCCTCCCCTTCCCTCCGGTTCCTCTTCTCCAGCCTCCCAGCTGCTTGTGGATCTCCCTGTGGAGATCTGTTGGCCCGTCTTCTCCCCTTCTCTGTGGGTGTGTCGTTCTCCCCTTCGTGGGTGTGTTGTTCTCCCCTTTGTGGGTGATTTGCTCTGAGGCTTTATGCCTTCGGTTTTCTTGTACCCAGATCCCCATTTATCTCTCATCCCTTGTATTCAGTTGTCCCCTCCTCCATCCATTTCCTTTTATCTCCCTCACAAACTCCATTCAAATCCCTTCTCTACGGTCTTGGTCCTTCCCACTGAAATTTTCTCCTCCTTTTTGATCTGGCTTCACCTTGTGGCTGCTCCAATTAGCCGAAAACGTGGTTTTCCGCGCACAACTCTGAAGATGTGTAGAGGTCGAGCTTTTGCTCTTTCTCGGGTACATGCACCACCTCCTTCTACTATGTTGATGTTTATTTGGTTCTTGTGTTTCTTCTGGTGCTTTGTCAGGTTTGATTTGGGAGGTGATGATCTTCTTGTGGCTGGCTTCTTTTTTCTTGACTGTGTCTTTGTAATATGTGGGATGTTATGGTATTTGGGTGGATCTGTGGGTTGTGCGATTCACTCGCTTTATGCCCCTCGGGTGTGGCAGCTCTTCCCCTCAACTTGTCCCGGTGATGTCGTCTCAGGCGATGGCGGCGGCGGTGGCTCTGTTGAATTTTGGTTAGGGTTTGTTGGCCTTGATTTGGGCTTGTGTGGGCTTAATGCCTTATAGGTTTTTAATTTCTTGTTGGCTCTTTTGCTTTTTATTTGGGCCTCTGGCTTTGTTGCTTTGTTAGTGAGCCCAGTTGGTTGGGTCTCACTTTTGGGTGTATTGTTATGCCCCTTTGTGGGTTTTTAATGAAATCCACTTTCGACCACAAAAAAAAAAACTTGTTAGTCCAACTCAAGTTGTTCAAGAAGACAAATTGAAGAAAATATTGTGGTCTTCCCATCCTCGCATGTGACCCACATACCCAACACACCACTGCACCGACCCCCTTCTCTCTCTCTCTCTCTCTCTCTCCCCGATTTGCCCCCTCTACACGCTACTGTAACCTGCATCATTCCCACAACCTAATTCCACTATCACCTCATGAATCATAAAGTTCCCAAATTCATCACATACAATATGAAAGGCAATAATTCAAGAAAGAAATAAGTGAAGAGGTCCAAAAAACAAAACAAAAAACAAAAAGGTCTAAAAGAAATGCATCTAAACCTTAAATAAGAATGTAATTACACAAAGTGGAACACAAGTGTCGGCCAGTTGCATACACTATTAAAAAATTGGGGAAACCATGATCCAAAGGCCATAAAAAAGAGGGTCATGTCATTTTGAATCACATTGGACACATATATGTCATATGTAGAGAAAACACAATAGTTTTGTACCCAACTTGAATAGACGAAGGAAATTATTGTGCTTAATTAATTTAGGCACAACTTTCGCGGCCTATAGAGGGCACAAATAGACAACTTTTGTGCCTAATGGTTATATATATATATATATATATACTTTTATTTTTTTTAAAGTCTCATGACTTAAATAAAGCATGGATACTAAACTTTTGTGCCTTTGTACTGCACACATTCCAAAGTATTGTGCTTATAGAGCACGAATACTACAATTTTGTCTCTTTAGGTTGCCTATAAAGCACGAATACGGAAAATTGTCTCTTTAAGTCACATCATGTCTTATAAACCGAGAAGCTGGATATATGGGCCACATTTATATCATTCGTGCCTAAACAATTTATTTTGCACCCATATTATAGTCTATATAAAATGCTTAAACGTACATCGTTTCCAATTTCAAACCAATTTGTGCTTAGTAAAGAGTACAAATTCCTGATTTTCATGCCTTTAGTATATATTTTTTTTAAGAACCAGTTTTGGTGGAAATGCCAAATTTTTTTATTTATTAATATGCTAAATAATTTTGGGAGACATTTAGGCCATCTCCAACCCATGTATTTTGAGGGGTGGAAATTTGAGATGGGTGGAATTTGGGGGGGAATACCAGTCCAAGTTTTGCCTAGATTGATAATTTTTGTGGAGCCCAAATCCTTGCTCTGCGGCCCACGTGAAAGAGGAAAAATAAGCGGGCCCCATGTGGTAGCAAGCTATCTCCCTTGCATTCTTGTTGCGCGTCAAGTGGCAGCTTCTGGACAGAAAGCCGTTGCAATCAAATGGCCCAACTTGAAAGCTGAGTTTTTTTTTTTTTAATGCAACCACTATATCAACATATCAACGATCATGATTAATTTTAGGCAATCTGAATGGTAAAATTTCACATCCAACGGCTTAAATTTAAATCCAACGGTCAAAATAATATTTATAATTACTCTAAATCAGATCAAACCCCAAAACTTATTCTAAACTCTATAAAGAGCCATTCGTTTGGTAAATAATCTACCAAAAATCATTTTTTTTCCTTTCTCCCTTTGTTATATTTGTTCATTCTTCTTTCATTCTTGTTGAGAATGGCCTCCAAACCCCGAAGAGGTGTGAATTGGAAATCACTAGAAGATGAGACATTGTGCAAAGGGTGGGTTTCTATCTCTAAAGATAAGGCTATTGGCACCAATCAATCAAACGACTCATTTTGGTTGTGTGTGTACCATAAGTTTTTGGAAAATGATTCGGGCATGAGCGGAGCCGAGATGTGATCACCTCAAGCTATTGCTTTTCAGTTCAAGATCATCAACCAACAATGTTCTCTATGGAAGACATGTCTGATAAAGGCCAATGTAAGTCATGTGATTGGCTCCAATCTTGAAGATGTGGTGAGTACCCATTTTATTCAATGTTTAAATTTATAATTCTAATTCTTTTCAATGATTAACTTGATTTTTATTTTATTTCGTGGGTAGAATATGAATGCAAAAACACTTTTCTTGAAAGATAATAAGCCTCCGAATAGGCCGTTCAAGTTGTTTCATGCTTGGCAAATCTTAAAAGATTGACCAAAATGGAACGACCTATGTCAATCTCCCACACAAACATTCAAAGATTCTTCTCATAGTGGCAATACAGTCAATTTGGAGGAAGATGAGGATGATGTGGTCATGCCCACTCCAAGGCCGTTGGGACGAGATAAACAAAAGGATGAAAAAAAAAGAAAGGGAAAGGTGTTAAAGGTTATCTCAACCAAGTGGAAAGTTCTTGTTTGACTTGGTTCAACAAGGAAATGAGGCAAAGGAGGATAGGATGTAACACCCCGACCCAACAAATTGTTACTAATTAATTATTTAATTGTGTAATTAAGGTAGGGGTACTTTAGTCACTTTTTGTTAGAAAATGAATTTAGGGAATTCAGTAGCACTGTTGCGTAGAGCTCGTGAATACGATTCGTAGACACGCAGCATGCTCAATTCGGAGTTAAAACGAAGAAGTTATGATCTACGAAAGTGCAGTGGTGCAATCGTAAATATCGTGAAGTTCCAATTTAAGTAACAGATCGGATTCCCTTTTTTTTTTGGAATTTCTCTCTCTCTCTCTCTCTCTCTCTCTCTCTCTCTCTCTCTACGTGAGCGGCAGAAATTTCCGATGGCGATTTCATCGCCCTTCGGTGTTTGATTCGTGCGAAATTGGTTGCAAAAGTTTCGTATCGATGTTCTCTATCTAACCCACCCATTTTCCCAGCTCAAAAACTCAAGGAAATTAAACTGGAAAGATTGGAAGTTCATGTATTTTTTAAGTTTCGATGCCTTTTTCAGCGATTCCTGCGGCTATTTTCGTCGATCCAGGTATGAATCTTCATCCCCTTCACGTGCTCTAGCTGTCTATGCTGGTATCTTGGATCAATTTTTAGGTTTTACAGATTGTTCAATATACCCATTTTAGTCGACAGTTTCGGCTTCGATTCGGCTAGTTTTGACTAGTTTTTTGTCGTGATCCAAGAACAAAACTTGTTCCCTACGTTAGTCTGAACATGTTGGTATAGGTTTTGTCCGTTTTGGTTGAGATTTTTCGTTGCCGGAATTTTCTCAAGACACCCAATCGGTGGTGGCACGTGGCGATGCGTGCGCCTTGTGTCGGTGATTTGTTTTCAGACCTAGAATAATCCCCACGTTGTCTTGAGCACAACGGTATGCTCGGATTTGAATTTGGTTATCGTTTGACTATCGAACGGATATTGTGCCTATTATGCGATATTCGGGTTCGATATGGTTGGACCCTTCGATCGGTTCCAATTTCAAGTATGTTATTCCATGTACCTCTAGGATCATGTAGGAACTTGTGGATTGAGAATCGGGTCCCGAATACTCCGAATCAATGATTCTAAGTAGGCAAAACGATCGCCGTTCGATCGTGCGATTGGCTTAGATCCGACCGCTCGATCGAGACCTAATCTTTGGAACTTGATCAATAGACTTTGTTGGACTTATAGGAACTTTCGGATTGGAAATCGAGGTCGTGGGCCTGCGGGGCCGATTGACCAATATGGAAAGTTTGACCATTCGGTTGACCATGAGTCTTCTGAGACCGTCTCATCCTTCAGGAAGTGCTAGAATGAGTCTATAAACCTTCTTAAGGGTTGGGCACACTTTGAGACCCGAGAACTAGAGTTTTGAGTTAAAGTTCGTTGTTGGGTACGTTTATTAATTAAGTCTGTTTATTCTCTCAAATAGGTACCTAGGCGCAATTTATCGCTCATGATGAACTCGCTCACGATTGAGCTAGCTTTGGACTTGTTGTGAGTGGACTTTGTTTTCAAATGAATATTATTTTCATATTAGCAAGTGTATGCGTAACTGTGTTTTGGTCAAGTTTGAAATGTGATTTCACTACTACAAAAAGGGCAAAAGACAACCAGTAAACAACGACGGTAGATCAAAAAACTGTCGTTGTTTTTTTAAAAGACGACGGTAATAGAAACCCGTCGTAGAAACATACTTTAAACACCTAAAAAACGGCACACGTATAGATATTTTAAAACCACAACGCACAAAATTAAAAAAGCGTCGTCTTATTACAAAGGTATTTTCAGAGTTAAAATCTGAACCTAAAAACAACGACTGCATCTATGAAATCACCGCCGTAGAAAGTAAAGACGACGATATAAAAATAAGACGCCGTGTTAATTAATTAATAAACACGACCCAATTTTCTTAGTCAGCGACGCATAAATTCAAAGGAATCTATGACGGTTAATTACAAAAAAAAATCGCCACTTTAAATTAAGTTACCACGACTGTAAATATAAATTTATCGACTTTTTAATTATAATATACTACGACGGTATCCATAACTCTACTGTCGCATAATTGTACTAACCACGACGGTTTGTTAAATTAACGACGTACAAATTTTATGCCATTATTCGTCTATCATTACCAGAATAGATTAAGGCATGGAAAGATTTCAAGTCTACACTAACGAGGTTTCATATCCTTCCGTTCATCAAGGAGCAGGATAGATTAAGGCAGCCCCCTAAAACATACAAATTCATAGAGAAAGCTCAATGGGATGCCTTTGTAGCCTCAAGGTTATCTAAAGAATTTGAGGCTGTGCATGAAGAACAATCACAGAGGAGGGAGAAACTCGAGTACAATCATCGATTGTCTCGAAAAGGATATGTTGGTTTTAAGGAGGACTTGAAGGAAATCATGCCTGGGGTAGATATTGATCGATCTACCTTATGGAAAAAAGCAAGAGAAGACAAACATGGTAACATCCCGGATCCAAAGACTGCAGAGAAAGCAAAATTAATTGTAAGCCTACTCACTCTGTTTTAAAAAATTTATTACGTCTGCTGTTATATTTTTCCGTCGTGTGAAAAGTTTTACTACGTCGAAATATTTTAAAAGGCGTCGTTAAAGGTCTGAATCTGGAAACCATGCTCTGTTTTTTGTAATTATATCATAAGACGTCGGTGGTTTATTATTGACGTCGTGTTAATATATTAATAACGTCGGTATTTAGTTAGCGTCGTCTTAAATATTATATTACGTCGATTGTTATGTTATTGAGTCGTGTGAAATATTATATTACGTCTATTTTTTATAAATAACCGTCGTTTGTTTCCTTATTCTGACTTTTTATTATGTCTTTTTGTTAGGATGATTTGCAAAAGCAAGTCTCTGAAGGCACAATTTCTCTGTCAGGATCCAATGATGTTTTGACATTGGCTTTGGGTCCCGAGCATCCAGGAAGAGTTAGAGGTGTAGGGGCTGGGGTTTCCCCTAAGCAATACTTCAATTTACCTAGACAACAGAAGGTTAGGTTTGCTGATCAATTGAAGGAAAGTGTAAGACTTGTCCTTCAAGAAGAGACTACGGAGGAAGTTATTGGTGATGATGTTATTGGTGATGATGTCTTAGGTGATGTGAGAATTGAGTGTGAGCCATTTACTAGAGGGATGCCAAATGTTGACACATTTGATGAACTAGTGGGTGAGTTTGGGAGTCAAAATATTCGAGATGGGTGTGAAGATATATGGATTGAATGATGCTCTTGTAATTTATGAAATTATTTATGCCCTAAACAGCACTACTGTATGACATTAATTTTGTAATAAATTGTAATGTGTTTTCTTCACTTTCATTATGCAGGTTTTGGACACAAAACAATCAGTACATAAAATACTGGTTCAGTATTATAAAACGACGGTCCTTATAAAACTGTGAAAAACAGACGTCTGTTGTCATAAAATTGTCAATAAAAAACGACGTTTTGGAGCATTCAACGACGGCATTGAATTTACCGACGTCTAAAAGCGAACTAAAAGTGAAAAAAGACGACGTTATTGTGAAACAGTTATTAACGATATCACGTCGGAGAAGGATAAAGAGCCGACATGTAATTACAAATAACACGACTTCAGTACAATAATACCGACGTCTAAAAGGACAGATATCGAACCTGAACGTTACAAAAGACGACGTCTTGGATGGATTAGACGACTATTATTTTACTAAAGACGACGTATAAATAGAGAAACACGGCTGTCTTTTACATGATCACGACGTTGTATATCACATACTACGTCGTTTATAGAAATAAATATGTCGTAAGTCATGAGCCTAACATATTTTCCACGTCGGTTATGTAAATATATAAGACGTAGTAAATATTAATAACGTCGTATTTTATTTATTTAAAGACGTAGTATATACATACACACGACTGTTTTTGTATAAAATAGGTCGTCTATTCTTCTAAATGAAAAAAATTTTGTTCATTTTTCAGTATACAGACGTCGGTTGTTTTTGTAAATGACGTTGTTTATTACAACAACGACGGTGATTTACCTTAACCGCTATTTCCACGTCAATATTAATGGAAAAACTGAAGTAACAATACTATTTCACGACGGTTATATAAATATATTCGACGTCGTATGATTTAATAACGTCATATTTTATTTATTTAATGACGTAGTGTTTTCTTTTACACGACGAATGTTGTATAAAATAGGTCGTCTATTCTTCTCCATGACAATTTTTGGGTTCATTTTTCAGTGTACAGACGTCGGTTTTTTTTGTAAATGACGTTATTTGTTACAACAACGACGGTGATTTACCCTAACCGCTATTTCCACGTCAATATTAATGGAAAAAACGAAGTGGCATTACTATTGCACGACGGTTATATAAATATATTGGACGTCGTATGATTTAATAACGTCATATTTTATTTATTTAAAGACGTATTGTATTATTTTACACGACGTATGTTGTATAAAATAGGTCGTCTATTCTTCTCCAGGACAATTTTTTGGTTCATTTTTCAGTGTACAGACGTCGGTTTTATTTTGTCATTGACGTTGTTTGTTACAACAACGACGGTAATTTACCCTAACCGCTATTTCCACGTCAATATTAATGGAAAAAAAGAAGTGGCATTACTATTGCACGACGGTTATATAAATATATTAGACGTCGTATGATTTAATAACGTCATATTTTATTTATTTAAAGACGTATTGTATTCTTTTACACGACGGAGGTTGTATAAAATAGGTCGTCTATTCTTCTCCAGGACAATTTTTTGGTTCATTTTTCAGTATACAGACGTCGGTTGTTTTTTTGTTAATGACGTTGTTTGTTATAACAACGACGGTGATTTCGCGTCGTGGTTTTACTTTGCAAAAGACGTCGATCGATTTTACGACGGTTTGAAAACCAAATTCACGACGGTGAATTCCCGTCGTCTTTTGCCTTTTTTGTAGTAGTGTTTGATTGGAAATTGGTTTAACTGGGGTTAATGAGATTATGGGATTTCCAGGGATTATTATTTATTTATTATTATTATTAAAGGGACTATGGTGATGTTGGATTTGGGATTCTGGATCCAAGGGATGGAAGGGCAAAGGCATTTGGTGTCCCCTCCAGTCAAGAATTTTGGCCCATAGGTTTGATCCTGTAGAATTTGACCCATTTTCTCATTGAGCGAAAGTTATGTTTATGAAATTGGATATATTTTGGGATATGGGATTTATATGGTTACACACCATTTGTTGTACCTTTCGCTGGTTCATTATGGAAAGAATGATGGAATTATTGAAAAGAATTAAAGTTGGTCTTTGGGACCCATCAGGGCACACATATATTTTTTGGGAGGTGTGTCAGGATGTTAGTCTACACGTATGACTGGATTCAGCCGCACGAGCGATGCAGGTCCCAACGTGCCTGTTGTGGAGCAATAGTCCCCTGATTGGACTGCTCATCCCTAGCAGCATGTATGATGTTGGATCCCGACATGTGGTTGAGACCAAACAATCCCAGAGTTGGATTGTTTCCCTTGGTACATATCTTGTTGTGGTGAATGTGTGTACATGTCTATATGTATATCTATATATGTATATGTATATGGGTATATGTGGATTATTTCCAGGTTGAGGTTTCTTGGGCATGTGCATTGAGAGTACTTTGCATAAGTATGAACATTTGAAATGAATTTCGGAATTGAGATGAGATATTTGGAAATTACTTGGCTTATTGTATTTTTACAAGGGTATAGTTGTGGAAAAAGAGATTTTGGGTTTACTTTGGTGGTGTTGAATTTACGGTTTTACAATAAGGATTAAATTAACAAGTTTACATTATTTTCTAAAATGGAGGGGTTATTTATGTTGAATATAAATGGTGCTTAACGCTTGTTTTTGTCCATTCACATTTTCTGTTTTGCGCCCCTCTGGTTCTAGATAGCTGAGGTCAAGACCACCACGTCGAGGCATCATTGATATCTGCTCCATAGGAGTGCTATTATCACTTTGTACACTTTATTTTTCCCAAGGTTGTAAACTTAATATTTAGTTGCTATGCTTGCTCATTTGAGTTTGGGTAGAGGGCATGAAGCCTATTTGAATAGTATTAACTGTTGTGCGTGCCTTTACTTTGTGCATTCTGGAAGTTGGGTTTATTCTAGCACTTGTTTGCAGGTAGTGTAATTAGGAAATGTTCCCATTACAGGGGAGTCTCTGCCGAAATTTCGGTAGAAGTTGTATTGTCTACAATTTAAATTGGGGCTAAAGGGCTTTTTGGTTAAGCGAGTCCATCATGGCTTAGATGTCAAATGGGAAGTAGAGTTTGTCACGGATTTCAAGGTAAAATTCGGGGTAGGTCCTGTCATAGGGGCCGAAAGTTAGAGCTCCTACAAGAGCAACATGCCTATCAAATCCAACAAGATAAGTGTTGAGCCTATTCTTAACAACTAAAATGAGTTATTAAAAATAGCAACTTTAATTCTCGCCAGTGCACGAGCCGTTTATAGTAAGCTTATGTAAATACGAGGTCGATCCCACGGAGAATGGTAACTTGGTTCCAAATTAAATTACTTAGAATTAATGCTGGAGAAACAAAAAATAAAGAAACAACTAACTAACTAAGGGCAAGGTCCAATTTCAACAATGCTCTTTTCTCAATGTAAACTCAAGGTCTAGGAAAAAATCCTAGCACCACACACGCACTCAAAATGGGGGGGTTTTGATGTTGAAATGATAACAAGAAATTGAAATGAAAATGCTAAAAAGAAAACACTGGCATCAATTAACAAGTTGTAAGAATGATTGAGAGGTGTTAGAGCCTTGGAATCCACCACTAGTTTTCCTAATCAAGTTATGAATGCATTGAAATTGACTCAAGCTTCATTACTAATAGATTATCGCATATAAGCCTATGGTATCTAGGTTAAGACGCATGATTCTCCTAAGGCATGTAATTGTGCATGGTATATACACAACACGTGATCTCTAATATGCAACCTAAGCATAACATCTACTTAGAATAAAGCATACAAGAGTCATTAAGCTCCTTGAGAATATGATAATCACACAAGTCCTAGAACATGGTATCTATCCTAGTCAACCCATGATTATTAACCCCTTGAATGATTCTTAGGCCATTCATGTGTTGCTTGTGAAAGGAGAGTAGAATTGGTGAATCTAAACCCCTTCCCAACCTATGCTAGATGCATAAAAATCCTAGTTAGCTACTCCAAGAAAACATACATCAAGCACATAATAAACTGGAGGTTAACAACTTGATAATGAAAGCAAGGAAATCAATTAACTATGAAATCATCCATAACATTAAATATTCATGACTAGGGCTTCATCCTAAGCCCTAACTGAATGGATTAGTTAGACATAACTCTGATTACATAAAATAAGAAATACATAGAGAGAATAAAGAGAAGAGAAGAACTAGATGGTGGCAGTAAGGTAGTTCCCAAGATTGCTCCAAGCTCTCATCCTCTACAACTAGCTCTCTTCCCTCTTTGTGGTGAATGATGGAATCTAAATATGTGTATGAGTAATGGATGAATGAGAGTGTGTACATTTTATGAATGAGTGTGCAACTCTATATTTATAGAGTGCCAAATTCGTTCTCCCCTTGGCGGTGTAGAACAGCCCACCTTAAATCTTGGAAACTGCTCCTTGTTTTGTGCAAACAAGTTTCCCCATAATTAAGCATATCTTGTTTGCTCCTTGAGACTTCCCTAGCTGAAATGCCTCCCTAATTTGCTCAATCTGTTAAGTCCAAAGTCAAGTACAGATAAGGCGAGGCACATGGCTCAAAGGGGATGTGGAACACAAGGCTCATCAGCTGGCAACTGCATATTAAAATCCTCATGAGCATAGTTCAGTGTTTGGTGGGCTACGAACTCCAAATATATCCCATGGGGCTACAATTTGGATATGTTATAATAGACACCCATTGGAACAACGTTCATGAAGGATGTTTCCTTATTCGAGCTGTGTAGGTCGCTGAAATAAGGCTTGCAAGGTGACCCACGAAACTGAACTAACAAGGGAGTGTAGCCCAAATTGGGTTTGTCTTTAAACTTATATTCCTCTCATCCCAATCAGCCCTTAACATGCATGGATTGCATCAAATGTGATCTCTTTATGTTTTAACCTACAAAACACACAAAGAGGGGTAAATGACTCAAAATAAAGAGAAACTAAACAAAAACACTAAGTAAAGAAGACATGTAAAATGTATGAAATTATGAACTTGTCAATATGGAGGCCAATGAACAGAGGATAATGTCCATGGACCTATCCAAATTTACTCCAAGAAAGAAGAAGTACTGGGGGAATAAGCAAAACGAAATTATTGAGGCCCAGATGAATACAAGTTCCCCTTACTATCCAAAAGATAACTCTGGAGACTATTATCCAAGCCATCCACATAGTGGTTATTAATTTATGTTTATTTGTAATTGTTGTTTATCTTTATTTATAATTGTTGTTATCTTTATTTGTAATTGTTGTTTATCTTTATTTATAATTGTCGTTTATCTTTATTTGTAATTGTTATTTATCTTTATTTATAATTATTGTTTATCTTTATTTGTAATTGTTGTTTATTTTTCTATGATTAGTCTTTTTTTAATTTCAATGATAAACCACTTAATTCATTAAAATCACACAACCACTTTTATAATTTAAACATACTTTCATAATTTAAACACACTTACATAATTTAAACACACAACATAATTTAAACACACTTACATAATTTAAATACACAACATAATTCAAACACACAACGTAGCTCATTGCCCCTCTCCTTCGCATCTCCAAATGTGGTTGATCAAATCATTTCTTAAATTGTGATGCACTTGAGAAGCATGAACCCTATTATGATGGAACATGTAGTGTGAGATAGTTCGTCTATCTCGGTTTATATCGTACGTGATAGTTGGCTCAAGCTAGCAAGTCTTGCTCTTCTAGATGTTCGTGGACAATTATCATCATCATCAAATTCCTCGTACTCATCCTCAACAATTATGTTGTGCAATATTATGCACGTCATCATGATTGAATGAAATTGTTCTTTACGCCACATATGTGCAGGGCCCTTAACAATTGCCCATTGAGCCTGAAGTATTCCGAAGGTTTTTTTGACATCCTTCCTATAAGCCTTTTGTTTTTGGGCAAATAATCTTCTTCTTTTTTGGAGTATCCGGTTGGGAAATCGTCTTAACCAATGTGGCCAACGAAGGTAGATACCATCAGCCAAATAATAGCCCAGATTGTATTCATATCCATGTACAATATATTGGATATGGGGAGACACTCTATTGACTACATCATTGAACAATGGGGAACGAGCTAGGACGTTGATATCGTTGTTATATCCGGCAGCTCGAAAAAAGGCAGTGGGGTAGTTCCAAGTGTCACTGCCTCTAGAACATCAGTTGGCTTAAGCTTATAGCCGATAAACTGGTCAACCTAAGTAGTGAGGCAGTTCTTCCATTCCACAATGCATGTAGTCAAGACTACCTAACATGCTTGGGAATCCTCTGCGACTAGCTTGGGCAAGAGCCTGTAAAGGTCGGCTGGATTTGGGGAAACGGAGGTACCACTGGCCATTCACGGCTTCATTAACAAAACAAAACTTTCACAAACATTCAAGGGCTGTAGATTCACCCAATCTACAATACTCATCGGTGGAGTTTGTCGAGCCTTCATATGCTAGCATTCGAAAAACAGATATTAGCTTCTGCTCTGGGGATAGACTTTGTTGTCCACAAGCGTCTATCTTCTGGGTAAAGTATGGCTCATATGCAACAACATCATTCAAGATGCGATAGAAAAGCTCTCTTCTCATGTGGAACCGCCTGCGAAAATTCATTGGGGGATGAAGTGGTCTTTCACAGAAGTAGTCCTCCATGAGACTCTTATGATGTTTTTCTCTCTTCCGATTCTTGTATTCATGGCCTACAATAGAACCACCATGTTTGGATTGTTGAGCATATTGCTCCAACAAAAACGTATGGTGTTGAACGGCCATTGCAACCCTCTGTTGATGATGGTCATCATCATCAGAATCATCATTGAAGAACTTTTGTATAGCCTTCTCACATGAATTCATTGTAAGAAGGAGAATGAGATTGAATGAGATTGAATGAGATTGTGTGGTCAATTGGGTAGAATAACGCTTCTTAAATAGAAAAGAGGATAAGATGGCCTATATGTTTGAAAATATTGAATGAAGATAGGAAAAGATAGGGAAAGATAAGGGAATCCAATAAAGTGAGATGGACAAAGATGAGCAATGGTTCAGAACATGATTGAAATAAAACAATATAAGAGATGGGAAATGGTTCAAAAAATTATTGAATGAAGATAGGGAAAGATAAAAGAATCTAATAAAGTGAGATGGACAAAGACGAGCAATGGTTCATAACATGATTGAAACAAGACAATAGGAGACGGGAAAGGTTCATAAAATAATTGAAGAACACAAGTGGAGGTGGGCAGGAGTTCAGAACATTATTGAATGAGGATAAAGGAATCCAATGAAGTAAAAGTAAAAGTAAAAAAACCAATATACCCATCCATTTTCCTATAAATATTTACTTACATATGCAACCTAGGTCCAGTTTGGGATTGCTGTCACTTTTAAAAAAAGTTGTTTCTGCTGTGCTTTAAAAATAATTAGCTGTAAAGTAAAGCAGCTCCATGTTTGGTAAACAATATTTTTAAAGTGCTGTTAGTACAAAAAGCAGTGCCAAACCGTTTGGTAAATTTTAATATAAAATTGTTGTAACTGTAAATAATGACTAAAATAGACAAGATGTTAAAAGTGTTGTGTACTAATCATGTGGTGGTAGTGGTAGTGATGGAGTGGAGGTGGTGGTGGGGATGGCGGTTGTGGAGGTGGTGGTGGTAGTGGCAGCATGGTGGTGGTGGTGGTGGTGGTTGTGGAGGTGGTGGTGGTGTTGGTTGTGGACGTGGTGGAGGTGGCGGATGTGGAGGTTTTGGAGGAGGTGGTGGTTGTGGTGGTAGTGACAGCATGGTGGTGGTGGTGGTGTTGATTGTGGAGGTGGTGGTGGATGTGGAGGTTTTGGATAAGGTGGTGGTTGTGGTGGTGATGGTGAGGTGGAGGTGGAGGTGAAGGTGAAGGTGAAGGAGGTGGTGGTGGAGGAGGTGGTGGTGGAGGAGGATTAGGAGGAGGAGGATGTGGTGGTGGTGGTGGTGGTGGCGGTGGTTGTGGAGGTAGTGAATGTGGTGGTGCAAGTGGTGGAGTTGGATGTGGAAGTGGAGGTGGTGTCATTTTTTAAAAAGAATAATGGTATTTTGGGAATTAAAAAAATTCATTAAAGGTTCATCTTTGCTTCTTTTGAAAGCAGCTTTGAAAAGCAACTCAGAGCTTGCTTTTAAAAGCTACTGTCAAAAAGCCATTGCTTTTAAAATAATCGGGATATTTAATTTTTACCAAACACCTTAAACTGCTTAACTTTAAAGTGAAGCAGATTTTTGACAAAAAAAAGCAATCCCAAAATCAACCACACTAATGGAACCTAACAATTGAAGGGAGCATCATACATTTAATTGGGGATTCCTCATCCTAGGTGCAATCTACCTCCACCTCCTGTAATAATCAAAAAATGCATTGACCAAGTGTTTCTAGAGTCCGACTTCACTCAAAGTTCATAAATCCGAGCCCAGAAGCTATATCCAAATTCCAACACCAAGATCATCAAAAGGAAATCTGTAGTTCGTAAGCGTGGCAATGACACAATTCATTTAACGCAGGAAGAGTATAAAGAAAAAATGGAAGACAATTATGGCAATGGCTTCAATAAAGGGTTCGAATTATTCCGGGCATACGCAAAAGTAGCAGCTCCAGGGGCTATAGATTGAGATGATGTGACCGTATTGCAACTAACCAAATAAGTCATATGGTTCCATTATTTTTAATATAAATCGTGTGCTACTTGTTTTATTTGCAAAGTCCATGAAATAAAATGTTGTTGTACTTATTTTTATTTTTAAGTGAAATTCTATTATGTTTTGGATTTTTTTTTTTTAAGGTTAAAATGTTTAGAAAATTAAATCACGAAAGTTGAAACAAAAATAATGTCAAGAAAAATTAACGGCACAAAAAATTTAGGGGTTAATCATTTTTTTAAAATTTAATAAAGTTGTGGACTCAAATTATGAGTTTGCAAGGTTGGAGGAAAAAATCATTTGAGTCCTGAAAATACATGAATAGTTGTATTTTGAAGGGTGAAAATTTGAGTTTAGCCCCAACATGATTGGAGATGGCCTTACATCGATTTGTGCTCAATATCCTCATATAAAAAAAAAAAAAAAAGGATTTGTGCTCAATATTTTATATATATATATATATATTAAAAGTATAACAAAGTGCTCAGTTCTATTAACCCCTCAATAAGGCATGGAAAACTTAAACCGTGCCTAAAGCTCTCCGTGTTTACACGTTTCTTTTCTTTTTTCTCATTGTCACTCTCACTCCTCTCTCTCTCTCTCTCTCTCTCTCTCTCAACTCTCGATCCACCTCCTCCCTTCTCTCTCAATCTCTCTATTTCACTCAGATCCTCCTCTCTTGCTCTCTCCAATCTCACTACATCTGGGATGAGTCCAACCAATGGTTTGATTTTTTTTGGGATTTTTGGATATGATCTTGTTTGATTTGGTTTGGGTATTTCTTATGGCAAGGACATTGAATTTCAGTTTGTAGGCTATTTTGATATCTTGAGAAAGTTGAATTTTGGTGTTTTCTCGGATGTGGGTTGCCTCTTCGCTCTGCCTTCCTCTCATCTGAATGTTGGGTATGCAAGTAAGCCTCCTCGTTCATGGGTAGTGAATATATGAATTTTGTTCAAAGGGATTTGGTGAATATTGTGAAGTCTCCGTAAGCTACCTTTACTTTAATTTTGAGTTCCATTAGCATACCCAAAAACTACAATGTAAAGCCAAGGAGCAAAAAATAAAATATATATGTGACCCTCATTAATGAGCTAAATCAGATCCACCAGTATGGTAGTCATTGAACACAATGTCTATAAATCTTAGATGTTGCCTTTTTCACCACTGTACTTGGTTCTTAAACAATGAATGGCCTTTTTGTTGTTATTTGAAAGGCTTTTAAATTTTTAATGTTTTATTTTGTTTAAATATTTGGTTGTTTTCTTTTATTTATTATGGGAGTTAAAATTGTTAAAATTTTCAGTTTTATTTTCCATTCATTGCCTTAATTTTTCTAGTTTAATGTGTCTGGAGGTTACGAGTGTTGGATACCTATAAAAGGCCACTCCTCCTTCACATTTGAACACATCACAATCTGACTTCTATAGTCTCATACTTTCATATATTCTCTATTTTCCATATTATTATTTTGGGCAACGGTTATGTGGCTTGGAGATTTCTATCCGACTGTGAACGTGCTCATAGCGGACCTTAAGCTTGCGTATTGGGGTCATATCTTGGAGTCTTGTAGACCGTCATTACCTGCACGTAGGGAGGCTACAAAGGCTTTAGGATAGCATCTTTAACGTGCTTTCGCTATACTAGGCTTGCTTTCTTACTCTTGATTTATTTTATTTATTTACTTGTTTCTTTATTTTTATTTTACTGTTAAAGCTTTGTTTTATATATTATTTATATCTAAATGTTTGGATAAGAATTTTATAGAAAAGGAAAAATGCAATTTTTAATAACACTTTTTAGCCAATGAAGTTGGATTAGCGGCATAGAAAACACAAAAAAAAGAAAAAAGAAAAAAGACCTATCCAATCCCTAATTATGCCAAGAAATAAAACTGTTAAATTCCTCACTCTGCTATTTCTTTGAGAATTTTGTTATACTCAATATTTCGATATCAATTACATTTGCTTTTATATGATTTCTGATAATTTTTGGGCATCTTCGATTTTTTTTCACTGAATCTGATTGTATGCAATTCTGAAATGGGAAGATGAAGAAGATGTGGGGAATAGGAAGAAGAAAGCATATTTGGAGATTGGAAGATGCTATTGTCAGGAGGGACTTTATTGCAAATTGTGTGGGTTGTAATGCAAATTAGTAAAATACAGAGATACTCAGAGTTGTACAAAAGAATTATTGTAACAAAATTTATTTGTTTTTGGTATCTCAGTTTATTTTAATTTTTAAAGTTTGCATTTTAACCACATTTAGAGAATTTTGTGTCCATATTGAATAAAAAAAATTATATTATTTTCGTACTCTCAAAGAGCTGTTGTGAAGAGGTGGAGTTTTTGTGGGGCCCAACTACTATATAAGCACAAATACTTCATTCGTGCTCTAAATATCTGCCATGAAATAATAAATTTGTGCTCTATAATCAATGGAAACTCCTACAAAGAGCATCGACAACCTTTTTTTTTTTTTTTGAAGAGCCTCGCGTACGAGGAAAGAATACTCATAAAAACAAAGCAGAAGGACGAGGGGGGCGAAAAGCCTGACCTCGAGTACAACTATCGACATCAAGGGCGTCCTGAATAAAATCAGGGGGCACCTCGACCCATTCACATGGGTGCGAACAGTTAACAGCAAATTTAGCTAAACAATGAGCTACACCATTGGCCTCACGGCGAACAAAACTAAAGCAATCCCTCCGGTGATCCCGCAAGCTAGATTGAATATCTTCGATAAGCTGCCCCAAGGGGGACAAGTTTACCACGGAAGAGAGAACATCCTGGATAGTATTGAGCGAGTCACCCTCAAACCTGACCGTCTGCCCCCCCATCTTCCACCAAAACCGAACAGCCTCAAGAGCCGCCAGGCACTCAACATGTTCCGCAGAACTAGCAAATAGCACACGCTTCGCAAGGGCTGCCAGAAATCTCCCATTTTCATCCCTAATGACAATCCCAACACCCCCCCCAGTCGACCCAATGTGGAAGGACCCGTCGAAGTTGATTTTGATCGTGCCTGAAGGAGGGCAGCTCCAGCAACTTGCACCCAGAGAGGCATGACTACCCGTAGGTTGGTCATTAGCACACCGGAACTCCTCCATATATAGGAGCACAAACTGAACGAGATCATGCGGCTGTCGCTGCGTGCTACGCCATGTAACATCATTCCGGTTAGACCACAAGGCCCACATCACAACCATGGACAAAGCACGAGCATCGGACGTCAACTCACGCCAAGAGATGAAAAGCCAATCTGGTAAGGGTAAGTCAGCGTGCCCATCAGAGGAGAGAAGACCCGGGAGCAAACGCCAGACCGCCTGAGCAAACGGGCAATTCCGGAGGATATGCAAAGTTGACTCCTCCGCAGTTCCACAAACGCAGCACCCCAGATGCGGTAAAGAGACCCGCCGCTTAGCAAGAGCACAACACGTAGGAAGGATATCATGGATACCACGCCAGGTACATAATTTAATCTTTTCAGGGAGCTTTGCATTCCAAACCCACTTCCACAATTGAGCCATGCCCGAAACCGAGGAAGAAGGTGGGTCGGGGTCAGTCGACAAAGTAAGAGCCACACGGTACGCACTCTTAACAGAAAATTTTCCTTTACGGTCAAAATGCCAAAAGAGGCAGTCTGGGGGAGACCGGAGGCTTAAAGGCACCGTGAGAATCTCATCCACATCCAATGGCAGGAACAGGGATGTAAGAAGTGGCATATTCCACTGGGGTTGGCTCGCCCCACAAATGAGGCTGCTGACTTTTAGCTCTTCAAGCCCCACAACAGGAGGAGTAACCACCTCAAAGCTGGTTGGCCTAGGGAGCCAACGGTCCCCCCAAACCTTAATATCGGACCCATTACCCACACGCCACCGAGAACCACGGGTAATAACCTTCATAGCAGAGAGAATGCTACTCCAAACAAATGATGGTTTGGAACCCGGGACCGCATCCAGGAGAGAAGAGTGGGGAAAATACCTAGCCTTCAAAAGCTTGCAGATCAGAGAATCAGGGTTATGAAGGAGGCGCCACCCCTGCTTAGCAAGCATAGCAAGGTTGAACGCATAGAGACTCCTAAAACCCAACCCACCCTCGCTCTTTGGGAGACCCAACTTGCACCAACGCATCCAATGGATTTTACGCCTATCACTATGCTGACCCCACCAGAACTTTGCCATAAGTTGCTCAAGATCGGAACAAAAGTTTTTGGGTAGCAGGAAGCAACTCATAGTGTAAGTAGGAATAGCTTGGGCCACCACCTTAATTAAGATTTCCTTGCCTGCCATACTGAGAGTCTTGTCCTGCCAACCCTGCATCCTCTTCCAAACACGCTCCTTAAGGCTCTGGAAGCAAATACCTTTTGAGCGTCCCACCACCATAGGCAACCCCAGATAAAGGTCATGGTGAGAAACCCTGTTGACGCCGAGTTGCTGGGCCAAGGTCCCCTGGACGTCAATAGGGATATTTGAGCTAAACGCTACAGTACTTTTCCCACAATTAATTTTCTGTCCCGAGGCCCGTTCATATAACTCAAGGATATGTCGTAAATGGTAACAGTTAGCCGAGGTAGCCTGAGCAAAGATAAAGCTGTCATCCGCAAAGAAAAGGTGGCTGACGCTCGGCGCCCCACGACAGATGGTGATGCCCTGCAGCTCCCTACGACGCTCAGCCGTATTAAGCAGGGTAGTAAGGCCCTCCGCACAGAACAGGAACAGGTAGGGCGAAATAGGGTCCCCCTGACGAAGGCCCCTAGAAGGATGCAAGTTGCCCCGAGGCTCCCCATTAATAAGGAAGGAATAGGTAACTGTACGGACACAAGCCATCAGCATTTCCACCCACTGAGAGTGGAACCCCAGCTTCAACATGATCTCCTCCAGGAAATTCCATTCCACACGGTCATAGGCCTTACTCATGTCTAGTTTAATTGCCATGCAACCCTTCTTGCCACGTCTACGCTTACGTAAATGGTGGGCCATTTCAAAAGCCACAATGGAATTGTCAGAAATCAATCTACCCGGAACAAAAGCAGACTGGTTTGGGGAGATGATGTGATGAAGGAGTCCTTTTAAACGGTTTGCAAGAACCTTCGCCCCAATACGGTAGATAACATTGCACAGGCTGATAGGACGAATATGAGACATATTTCGGACCTCCCTCACCTTAGGGATTAAAGCAACAGAAGTAGAATTGATCCTTGAGACTGCCCCCGGACACCGAAAATACGCAGTGACAGCACGCACAACATCGTCCCCAACAATAGCCCAGTACTTCTGATAGAAAAAAGGGGACATACCATCAGGCCCAGGAGCCTTGGAAGGATGCATTTGGAACAGAGCATGTTTTATCTCATCATAACAGAACGGCTGCATTAGGGAATGGTTCATCTCAGGTGAGACCCGACACTCCAAGCCATCAAGAATCTCCCCCATCCCCTCACCCTGAGCAGACGAGAACAGCTGGGTGAAATAATCAAGAACCGTCTTCTCAATCCCAACATCGTCAGAATGCCACCTACCCTCATCATCAAGTATACCCCGTAACAGGTTCCGCTTTCGGCGATGATTGGCATGCTGGTGGAAGAACTTGGAGTTTTTGTCACCCGCTTTCATCCAAATAGCCCTTGAGCGCTGCCTCCAATATATCTCATCCATCTGAAGTAGAGCGTTAAGGTCACCCTGAACAACCCGTTTCTCATCCTCCAAGGAACTAGAGTAAGGAGCCCTGAAAAGAACGGCCAACTTCGCCCGAAGGGCAGAAAGACGCCGTGCAGTATTACCAAATTCCGCCGAACTCCAGGTTCGCAACTTCAGGGACGTCGAAGATTGACGTGTCTCGAAGCGGGTAGTAGGGTTCAACCAAGACCCAGCAGACCAGCCCTGCTGCACCACCCGCTCACAGTCAGCATGGGCTGACCACATCTCCTCAAAACGAAATCGCTTTCGGGACGGACGACGGCGCCGCGGCTGAGACTGGATAACCACGAGGATGGGCAGATGATCAGACGTACAAGGGTCAAGATGCAAAACAGACGATAAAGGGAAATGGTCCTGCCAGTCCGACGTTGCCAAAGCCCGGTCCAACCGTTCACGTATGACTTCACCAGCATAGTTTCGCTTCCAAGTAAACTTGTAGCCAGAGAAACCCAAGTCCTGAAAAGCACATAAATCCACAACCCCACGAAAACCATCCATTTGCCGATCACTACGAGGGAGCCCCCCCTCCTTCTCATGAGCAAAGAGGAGCTCATTAAAATCACCAACACAAAGCCAAGGTAAATGATTATGCAGACCCAGCTGAGAAAGCAACACCCAGGACTTATCCCGGTCGGCGGTTGCCGGAAAGCCGTAGAAGCCCGTGAGACGCCACCTCCCAGCCACCCCAATAGAACCAACTTCAGCATCAATAAAGTGATCCGAAAAAGACTTAATAAACAACTCAGTATCATTGTTCCAGAGTAGAGCCAAACCACCAGACTGGCCCCTGGAGCTCACAGCCAGAACATGCGAAAAACCAAACCTCATTTTCAACTTGTTCATATGACCACTACTACAACGAGTTTCACAAAGGAAAACGATCGCGGGAGATTCTTTTCGGATTAAACTCTTTAATCCATTAACTGTCCAAGGGTTCCCAAGCCCTTGGCAGTTCCAGCATAGGATATTCATTGGGACCGGCGGGGCTGAGCCGAAGCAGCCTCCACCGATGAGTTCATTGTAATTGGGCCAGTATGGGACCTAAAACGTTTTTGGGTTGGCAGGTCATCCCCAAAAGGAGCAACATGCAAGCGTCTCTTAGCAGGAGTGAGGTCAGGAGGAAACACAGAAGCAATACATTTTGTCATACGTCCTTTGCTGCTGGTCATGCATGACCAACCATGCACAAAATTACTGTCAACCCCTTGCTGTCTAGTTCCCATAATGCGCTCAGTGGTTGGGCCAAGAGGGAAAGAATCAGACCCAAGTGGCGGGGCCATATCTGCCACATGGTTTCCCAAAATAGGGCCCAAGCAGGAGCCCAACGATTCCCCAAGGCCGAATAGATGGTGGTCAGTATGAGTTACCAATGGCCCACTTGACAAGATAGCAGCAGGTGTCCTATAAAGATTTTCAGAACTATCAGTGTCAGAAGGCAAGACATGTGCACGAGAAGGAAAAGTTCTTCCACTTGAAGGTTTCAAAGAGATCGTTGTATCCATATTGGAATCATGAATCAGAGTGCCAAAGAGCATAGATTGGTTCCCAAATTCCATGGGGCAAAGTCCCATCCCAAGCGCCAGAGAATGTTCCTCCGACAAAATGGCGGTGGCAGCAAGACCAAGACCAGGCACAGAACTCAAGTGCAGACTGTCCACCTGTTCCGCTGTCAGTGCGGGGATGTCAGATCCAGCGGTGCCCCCGAAACCAAGACCAAGGGTGTGGTCAACACTTGCCACTGGATCAGAGTAACGCCGACCAGGTGCACGACGGCGACCTCTTGGTTGGGGAGGTGCTGTAAATAAAGTATCGAGACTTGGTGCAGGCCCAGTGCCCATCCATTCTCCGAAGAGCTGCTCTGATTGGGTTCGCATAGTAGCAGTAACAAAACTACACTCTTTTTCCCCATGGCCAAGACGCCCACAGGCAAAGCAGAAGTTTGAGAGTTTCTCATAACAAAACGCAATCCAAAGTTTGGAATGATCTGACCGTGGTAGACCAAACCCAGGTGGAAGGGGTTTACTTATGTCAACCAAAACTCGGACTCGGAGAAAGCCCCGAAGACCACCTGCTTGGATTGGGTCCTCCACTTGCAGAACTTCACCAATAAAACGCCCAAGAAGATTAGCTTTTGCAGTGGTCATATCTTTCAAAGGAACACCATGTGCTTGAACCCAAAAAGGTATAAGGTGAAATTGAATTTCTTCAATAGCCAAATCAGATGGCCAAGGTTGAATGGAAGAAGAGAACCCCATAACTGACCAAGGCCCGGTATCCAGGATCTTTTTGGCCATTGTCGCATCACTGACAGTAATAGCAAAGATTTTATCCTTCACCTCCACTATTTTGGCTTCACCAAAACCGCTCCAGGCCTTCTTGAGAATTCCTTTTGCAGCTCCCCTGTTTGGGGGTTTGTCTGCAATGATTGTTCCAGCTAACATAGTCCCCGCCTGGACCCCACCAAGGTCAAGACTATCCCATTGTTGAAGGAGCTGGTCAGCACTTAAAGTATTCTCTGTCATTTTGAAAAAAGAAAAAGTGGGTCGATGGTGAAAAAAACAGTAAGGGATAGGAGGTAGGTACAAGTGAAGGGAGAGAGTTTAAAGGAAAAAAGGGAGGGTAGTTTAAAGAGTTGAATTGTGGTTTGAGGGTAAAGATGGAGGAGAAAAAAAGTAAAGAGTGTAAGGGTAGGTGAGGATTTGGACAGAAAGAAAGATAGACGTGGAAAGAGATGAGATTTGGAACTTGTAGTTGTCTAGGAAGAACTCAAACCAAGTTGGAAAAAGAAGAACAGTAATATCACAAAGGATATGGAAACTCTCAGGTAGAGAGAGAAGCTCTCAAGAAGAGAGAGAACGAATTGGTAAATATTACTTTTGTTGTTTGATTGTTGTTAAGAGCATCGACAACCTTAAAGTGGTTGCAGCGTGGCCAGCTTTATAGAACACGAATATCCGTGTTATTTAACATAAAGAGCATGAATGGAATTCGTGCTTTTAGCCCAGTTTTTAGTTTTTTTTAATAGTGATAGAATCTGCAATTCAAAAATAGGTGCCCATGAATGATTTGATTTCAAATTAGGGACGGGGTTAGGTGGCTGTTGGGTGGGTGTGCTGGCTATGGGGAGAAGCCACCGTGAGATTGGGGAAGAACCTCATGAATTTACTTGAATTAATAAAGGGTATTTTAGGACTAATGGTGGGTGAAAAGATAGGATTGTGTTTTTCCAAATTTACATAGTAGGTGGAAAGATAAGGTAGGTGAAGAAATAAGACAAGTGGGTGGAAATAGCAACACTCTAATTTGATTTCAAATTAGGGAAGGGGTTAGGTGGCTGTCGGGTGGGTGTGCTAGCTATGGGGAGAAGCCACCGTGAGATTGGGGAAGAGCCTCATGAATTTACTTGAATTAATAAAGGGTATTTTAGGACTAATGGTGGGTGAAAAAATAGGATTGTGTTTTTCAAAATTTACATAGTTGGTGGAAAGATAAGGTAGGTGAATAAATAAGACAGGTGGGTGGAAATAGCAACACTCTGCATAATTGCAATACATAAGTCAAATTTGGCGTGGGCCCATATTGGCCCGTTTAGTAGACCGACACGAACATGACCCAATCCCATATGGGCTAGGGTCATGGACTCGGGCTGGAATTGATGATTTTCATAAATAGACGAGTCCAGCACGGCCTGTTTATTAAATGAGCCGACTCTAAACGGGCCGTGTTGGGCCGTTTGACACCTCTCTTGAAAGTTTACGTGGCAAATTGTGAAGAAAAAAAATATTGGCTGGTAATTGCATACACTTTGGGGTGGTATTTCTGCAAAACTTTCCTTCCCTGTTTGGTTCATGGGAAAGGAGACTTGGAGATGAGAAATCAATTGATTTCCCATGCTTGGTAAGTCTAGGCATGAGAAATGGTTGCCTGACACATGAGAAAGTAGGGGGAAAGTGAAACCCTCCTCTCCCCTTGGGTTTTGTTTTCCCTCCTCATGAAAAAGTTTGGGAAAATGAGCCAACATAAAATACACATTTTTCATGACCATTTTGTCTCCATTTAAAATTTAGAATTACAATATATATATATATATATATATATATATCGGGGATGGCAATGGGTTGAAATCGAGGGTGGGTATGGCATTCCCATCCCCATCCCCGTTAAGCTTTTCTCCCCCATCCCCGCCTTCATACCCGCAATATTCATATCGGGGATTCCCCATCCCCACATTCGTTGGGGAATGGGTTCCCTGACCCTCCCCATTACGGAAGAAAAAACCAATATAGAACTACTTTGTTGAAAAAAAATATACTAATTCAAGATAATAAATATATATAATATATACTTAGAAGACAATATAAGAATGTTTATACATGTATTGGAAGTTAACTAAATAAATAAAGTAGTGTGGCTTAAGATTTGTATAAATTATATAAGTATATAATATAATAATATAAAATATAAAACTTAGTCGGTACAATCACTTTAATAGCATATTTATATATGGCAATATATATATATATATACCTCATCAAAAAATTAATATATATTCTAAATGGAGAGGGTTCGGATTGGGGATTAAAATACTATCCCCGCCCCTCCCCGAACACCATACCCAAAAAATTCCCCATACCCGATTTTTGTCCTTCATATCCGACCCATTAGGGTCGAATCCCCGCGAAGACCCTTACCCGCGGGGAAAATTGTCATCCCTATATATATAAAGCAAAAGGCAGAGAATGGTGAAACATTCAAAATACCAGAGAATGCCCTTGGTTAATGCAAACATTAAGAATTGAAATTATTAATTAAATGAGGATAATATGGTAAATTCACACCTTTTCATATTTTAAAAAATTAAAATTAAACTGGAACACTACCTTTATGTACACCTGTTGGTATATTTGGAAATGGCGGAATCAATTGGCTTTCAACAACCAAGAGGATCGTCCTTATAATCCAAGACAAATAATTCTCTCTGCTGCTAAAGACTGGGTTAAAGCCTCCCTTGCTGCTGTGTGTAAGGTGGATAAGGTGCACTCTTTCATCTCCTGGAAACCCCCTGGCCCTGCTCAGTTTAAACTTAATGTTGATGGATCAAGACGCACCTCCTCTGGTTGTATTGGCGCTGGGGGTGTGATTCGCAATGCTTCTGGTAATTGGATTGGTGGTTTTTCTGTGAACCTTGGCCAGGGCCATATTTTGGATGCTGAAATCTGGGGGTTATATTTTGGACTTAAGCTTGCCATGATTAAAGGTATAACCTGCCTTAATATTGAAATGGATGCTGCTGTGGTCGTCCATCTAGTGAAGAATATTGATGGATTGACTCATCACCCCTTTGCTCCCCTAATTAATGCTTGTTGTGCTCTCATGAAACAGCTTGATAACTGCACTCTCCTTCATATTTATAGAGAAGGAAATAGTGTGGCTAACGAATTGGCAAACTGGAGTTACAACTTAGACCTGGGCATCCTCTATTTTGACGAAGCTCCTCGTTGGATTGGCTCTCTTCTCCTTGATGATATCACTGGTGTAGCGAAAGCTAGATTAGTTTGTCCTGTTTCCTTGTAGTTGTTGTGTTCGGGGTTTTTTCCCCTCTAGTTTACCAAAAAAAAAAAAAAAAAAAAATTAAAAGAAAAATCAGATAATAAATCCTGTTTTTATGGACCACAACTACCAATTATCTTTTTTAATTCTAAAATAAATTTAAATTTTTTTTAAAAAAAGTCTTTCGCAAGCGCGGAAGCGCGTGCGAAGAGGCTAGTATATCATTAAATGCAGTTTTTTTTATATTTGATTTAATATGGGTATAATTGGAAAATTATACATTCCTACTCAAAACAAACATGGGAAATGAAATAAAATGATATCTCCCAGTTACTTTCCCACCATTACCAAACATGGAAAAAGAATCTTCCATTTCTTATCCCTTGAGAAATGACATGGGAAGTGATTTCTCGTCAAATCCATTTCGTGAACCAAACGGAGCCTATCAATAAATATCCACATATATTATAACACATGGATGAGTTATATCCCATAAAGATACTCTTGTACTACACTACCCCAAGTTTTGGACTTGATACAAAGGGTTTTGATAAATTTGGTAATAATGGGGTTGAGTTACAGTTGCATTTGGTCTTAGGTTTCAATTATATATTGTACAAATTAGGGGAGAGAACAATGAATTCTTACTCACCTCGCCTCTTGGGTTGTCCCATTGACTTTCTCATTTCTTAAAGCTATGAAGGTCAGGAGTCAGGAGTCAGGCATCAGTTCCCCAAATTGAATGCGGAAAAGTGTTGAATGCCACAGATGCTGAAAAACCTAATTTGATGATTTTGGACGTAGATGCTAAAACTAAAAGACAACGTGATGAGTCTGAAGCAAGTGGAAGTGAAGTTATTTGCAAATAGAAATGCAAAACTTTGTAACGCGTAAAGAAGGGCCCCATTGCATGTCGTGGATATGAGTGAGTCTGAATGCTTGAATCTTTTGTTGGGTAATTTCTTATCTTCTCCATTTTCCATTTTCTTGAAGTGGTTGGATGAATTTTGTAATTTTGTTTTACTTGAACAATCATACCACACAATCCCAGTCAAGTCAACAAAGCTAGCTTGCTTATCCTTAGTCTCTGAAACTCCACACTCGCTTTCGATTCTAATAATCAGGGCAACTAGTCTCTCTAGCTGCAACTCTTTCTACTTCTCTTGCTTCGATCCCCCTGATTCATGAGCTCCAACTTGATCATGGCTGCTTCTTCTGCTCCCCCTTCTCCTATCCTCCCTCCTCAAGAAAAGTATGATGTGTTTCTTAGTTTTAGAGGTGCAGATACCCGCTGCACTATTACCAGCCATCTTCATGCTGCTCTACGTAGGAAGAAAATCAAAACCTACATAGACGACAAACTTGAGAGAGGAGATGAAATTGCACCCGCCCTTGTCGAAGCAATCCACAAATCGAAGCTTTCAGTAATCATTTTCTCGAAAAACTATGCTTCTTCTACTTGGTGTTTGGATGAGCTTGTGCATATACTAGGATGCAGAGAGAGAGATGGACAGTTTGTTATACCCATTTTTTACGACATCGATTCATCTCATGTACGAAAACAGCTGGGGAGTTATGCAGATGCATTTGCTAAACATGAACAACGTTGGAAGGACAGTGTGGACAAGGTGCTCATGTGGAGAGGTGCTTTGGAGAAAGCAGCCAATCTATCTGGGTTTGATAATTCAAACAAAACTAGGTAACAAGCTCCTCCTCTAATTTGTGCCTATTTGATTCATGAGATGAGATGATTGGTTACTCTCATGTACTTTACTTTGTTTCAGTTATGAGAATTACATTAATTAATGCATACTTACTATCTATTAATTGTCCATATTGAATCAAATATACCAGGACGGAGGCTTATTTAGTTGAGAATGTTGTTGAAGATATTTTGACCAAACTGAATCGAAAATCCTCAAGTGATTTAAAGGGCCTGGTTGCAATTGAAAGCCAAATTGAGCAAATTGAATCGTCCTTATGCATTGATTCACCAGAGGTTTGCTATATAGGAATTTGGGGCATTGGTGGTATTGGCAAGACCACCCTTGCTGGTGCTGTATATAATCGACTCTCTTCTAAATTCAAGGCTTCTTGTTTTCTTGCAAATGTTAGGGAGGAATCAGAAAAGCATGGATTAAATCACTTGCGAAATAAACTTCTTCGTGTGTTATTAGAGGATGAAAATCTTAAAATCGACACTCCATCAATAGGATCAACTTTTGTTGGAGAGAGGCTTTGCCGTACAAAGGTCCTCATTGTTCTTGATGATGTGAACGACATGAGCCAATTAGAACTTCTAGCTGGAGATCATGTCGGGTTTGGCCCGGGAAGTAGAATCATTATAACAACTAGAAATAGGCGCCTGCTTAAGAAGAAGGTTGATGATGATAAGATATACAAGGTTAAAGGATTAAATTGTGATGAAGCTCTTCAGCTCTTTCATTTGCATGCCTTCAAAAATAACTCTCCTAGAACCGATTATACAGAGTTGTCAAAAATGGTGGTAGATTATGCTGAAGGCATTCCTTTAGCTCTTAAGATTTTCGGTTCCTCATTCTTTCACTGCAAGAGCAAAGAAGAATGGGAAAATGAATTGAAAAAATTGAAAAACTTTCCCAGCAAAAAAATTCAGAATGTGTTGAGACTAAGTTATGATGGATTAGAAAAAAATGAGAAAGAGATATTCCTTGATATAGCATGTTTTTATAAAGGAATGAACGTGGATTTTGTGAAAAGAATGTTAGACATTCGTGGTTTCTTTGTGGCGGGAATTGGAGCTCTCATTGATACATCTCTAATATCAATTTCAACAAGTTATTGCCTAGAGATGCATGATTTGCTACAACAAATCGGTTGGGAAATTGTTCGCGAACAATGTATTGAGCCCGGAAAGCGTGATAGGTTGTTCATTGCTGAGGATGTCTGTCATGTACTCAAAAACAATACAGTAAGATCCAAATGCATTTGCTCTCTCTAAAAAAATTCTAATCATGAAAATTTCTATGGAAAGGTGGGAAATTTATGTCTACAGATGTAGTTTGAGTAAATTTTGTTGTGTATTGTATTATCATTCTCATTTATAGTTGCTCTTTTATTGTCAGGCAACTGCAATGGTTCAAGCCATATCCTTTAACACGTCTAACATTAGAGAGCTACACTTGAGTCGTACAGCCTTCAAAAAGATGTACAATCTAAGATTGCTAGAAATTTATGATTGTAGCTATGGCCAGAAGTACTGCAAATTATACCTTTCTCAAGGTCTTCAGACTCTTCCTGAATCTCTTAGGTATCTTTACTGGGATGGATACCCTTTGCAATCTTTGCCATCAAAATTTTCTCCAGAAAATCTTGTTGAGCTCAAAATGCCCCGCAGCCTGGTTAAGCAACTTTGGGAAGAAAACCTGGTATATATGCTTATCGTACTTCTTGTATAAAATGTAGTTATTTAGGCCAAGTTACTAATTCTTGCAATTTCTCTTTAATTTGTTACAGATTTATCTCGGGAACTTAAAGTTGATCGATCTTAGTTTCTGCAAACATCTTACAGAACTTCCAGATCTTTCTCAGAGTCGAAAAATGGAGCATATAAATCTTTATGGCTGTACAAGTTTGGTTCGAGTTCCTTTGTGTTTCCAGTATCTTGGCAATCTTACTTTTCTTGACCTGGGATGCTGCTCAAATCTCAAATATCTCCAGGAGATGCCAGGCAATATTGAATTATTGAATTTAGAAAGCACTGCAATTGAGGAATTGCCTTCATCAGTTTGGTCTAACAAAAAAATTTCTTTCTTGAATATTCAACGCTGTAAATACCTTAAGAATCTTCCCAGCAGCAGTTGCAAGCTAAAATGCTTTGGTTTTCTTCTAGGGGGCTGCTCATCTCTCGGTAAGATTTCAGAACTTCCCAGGAATATAAGTGTATTAGATTTGACTTGGACAGCAATAGAAGTGGTGCCCTCATCAATCGAGTGTCTCTTTGGTCTCACTACAATTTACCTGAATGATTGCAAAAGGCTTGTGAGTCTGCCAACCAGCATTTTTAAGTTGAAATCTCTTAAGAGTCTTGATCTCAATGGTTGCTCTAACTTTGAATGCTTCCCCGACATCTTGGAGCCTACTGAACATCTGGAACTTCTTAATTTATCTAAAACAGCAATTAAAGAGCTACCCGTGGAGATTGAAAATCTGATTGGGCTTCAAACATTTAATCTATGCCGGTGCAAGGACCTTGAGTTTGTCCCAGACAGCATCTACCATCTAAACTGTCTTAAAACTCTCAGTTTTTATGGCTGTTTGAAACTTAAAAGCCTGCCTCCCTTCTCGATCGGTTTGTGCTCTTTGGAAGAACTAGACCTCGGTTACTGCAATATAGTACAAGTCCCGGATCCCCTCGTTTGTTTAACGTCATTAAGATCTTTAAATCTAAGTGGAACCATGATTCAGAGCTTACCTGCTAGCATCAAACAAGCTTCTCAGCTGCGTTACCTGTGGTTAACAAATTGCAAGAGCCTTCCATCTTTACCTGAGCTCCCTGTGCTGCGTCATCTTGAAGCGCATGGCTGCACGTCACTGAAGGTTTGGATGTGTTTGATCTTTTTTTTTTTTCTACAACTTGGCAAGGAATTAACTTATGTTTTCTAATATTGCATCAGAATGCTTGGAGGAATATGATGGGTGAAGCACAGCTTAGAATTATGCAAATGGCAACTGCGTCATCAAACCCTACAGACGATGTGTATTATGTATGTCTCTCTCTCTGTCTCTCTCTGTCTCTCTGTCTCTGTCTCTGTCTCTGTCTCTCTCATTAAGCCTTCAATAAGCACAACTTCCATCCACGGTACAGGGTTATGGTCCTGCAAGTCCTTCAGTTAGCATTGTATGTCCAGGAAATGAAATTCCAAATTGGTTCAGCTATCAAAACGAGGGATCTTCAATAAATGTCACCCTTCCTCCAAATTGGTTTCGTACAGATTTCTTGGGTTTAGCTCTATCCCTTGTCGTTGAATTCAACAACTATAATGTTAAACGGGCGGGTTTGAAGTTTGCATGTACAGCCAATTTCAAATCCAGTAATGGTGAAGGCCATGAAATCAGGTGTCATTTGCATCGTCTGTATAAGGATATAAGTAGCTCTGGACGGAAGAATTTCAATTCAGATTATGTGTTTGCATGGTATACTGCATCCATGCTTGTAGCTGCAGCAAAATACTCCAGTGGCACTGGTTTTTACAATATCACTGAGGCCTCTGTAGATTTCTTCCTGATGGATTTAAACGGGTTTCCCCTTAAGGATTACAAAGTTCAGGTGAAGAAGTGTGGGTTGTGGTTGTTGTACGCCAAAGATGCTGAGAATTTGATGTCATGCTGAGAAATTTTCAGCTCTAACTTGGAACAAGAAGATGAACTACTTCCTTAGCTCTAAGCGAGTGTTGGTGCTGTGGCTGCAGCTGAGGTTGCTTTTGGGTTTGTCAAGCCTAGGGATGCCCTAGCATCAGTGCTGGCACAATACAGAATGAGAACCTTGCTAATTTATTGTTAAAATATCATCCTTCTTGTCTATATTTCTAGTAAAATCCTTCTTGCCTTTTGATATACAAAATTACTGATGAATTGTATATATTCACTTGCCTACAGAATGATTAATATTTGATTCTTTGGAGGTAATCCACAGAACAAATGAACCAGGGAACCAGTTACAATGCAACTTAAGAGCTCCAAGGGGCTAAGCCAACAAAAAGGACAATACATCAAAAGGGAAAAAAAACAACAAAGCTACTCGATGACCACACAGCATGACAGAATCAAACCAAGCTCGACCAACCAGAAAAATAAGGGGCTTTATGATGTGATTAATTACAAGTAGATAATATCGTTTAAATTAATATTGTAGTAAATAGATTATCATTTCAACATGGATCAAGTTAATCTATTAAGTATTAGAATGATTCTTAATTATATTTGAATTAAACAATAAAAGAAATACGATGACAAAAATATAATTAAAGAATAAGTAAATAATGTAATAGATGAAAATAAAGATGATAAAGCATTAGGACATCGATTTCACCTAACTAATCCCACTCAAATCCTTCTAGCTTGTTAACCTAATTGACCTAACATGTTGATAGTCATTTTCCATATGGTGCCCCCTGAAGGAAACATGTATATAAATATTTGGCCAACTTCTTCCTCGTTGGTACGATAGTTGCCCCGCTCATATAATACACTATTAACGATATTAAGATGAGAATGATATTTCGCTTGCTCATGAAAGAACCTTGTATTACAATCCCCCATGTTTAAGCAAAGAAACCCTAGAACGCTGTGGCCAAAAAATTAGTTACAATTAGGGGACCAAAATAAACACTATTTCCAATTGACAGACACTTTAGGACACACATAAAAATTTAGTTTCAAAAATAAAATGAATTAGATATTTGGATTGAGTATGTACGGGAGATTGCTCAGTTGTTGGTAAGGCCATCTCCGACCATGAGGGCCAAACCCAAATTTTAGGATTGTAGCCCCAAAAACCTTCTCCAACCATGTATAGGGAGGGGTGGTAATTTGGGTCAAACTGAAATCTTAGGCAGAATTTGGCCCAACTTTTCAGTCAGGGTGGAATTTCTGTGGGCCCCAAGTCGGAGCCAACTTGCGCAGCACGTGAAGGAATGGCAAGACAAAGCTAACTTGCTGGACGCATGGAAGGCTCACATCAAAGGGACGTAGGAATCCAACGGTTCCCTTTGAAAACCAATGATGCATCTTCTTGTTTTTTTGAATTCTTTATCTAATCTTTTGGAGCCTTTAAAAGCTAGCCACGAGTCAAGCAATGAGAACCAACTTTTTGTGATTTTTCAAGTTTTCTCAAAGAGATATAAACGGCTCATATTTTTTTCAACTTGATTTTAACGAGAAAAAGAAGATCCAATGGTCGAAATTAAAACCAAATGGTTAAAATAATATTTTTAATTTATCTAAATGAGATCCCACTCTCAAACTCTACAAATGACATTCTCATTTTAATTTTAAGTGAAAAGAAATGTTATGTTTATGGAATATCAATTTTTTTAGATAAAAATATTTAGAAAATTAAATAACGAATGTTGAAACAAAAATAATGTCAAGAAAAATTAAAGATAAAAAAAAATTATGGGTTAATCATTCTTAAACAATTTAATAAAGTTGCCGACTCAAATTATGAGTCTAAAAGATTGGAGGAAAAATAAAATTGAGTCCTGAAAATACATAAATAGTTGTATTTTGAATGGTGGAAATTTTAATTTAACCCCAATATGGTTGGAGATGGCCTAATACTGTCAAAATATTTTATGATGTTAAGAATTTAGAGTTCCTTGGAGAAACCTCTGTGTAATGTTTTTCTGGTTAAAAAAAAATTAAAAAACAATCTACTGGTTAATAAAAATAAAAAATATCCACACACAAAAAATGATGATGACAACGAAGGCGGAAGAGGAATCACTTTCAGCACTTTCTTCGTTTTTGTCTTATGTCTTATGGTGATTGTGCTGGCGGCCTTACACTTACCCACGCCACGCATATTCTTTTCTTACAATATTTGATATGGACATTTCATCTCACTAGAATATGAGTATCCTTTTGACAAAAAAAGAAAGAAAGAAAAACCCAAAATCAACTGAATTGGACACTCAAAATTCCTTCTCCAAGTTTCTGTAAACTCTCTCTTCTTCTCATTCACTTCCCTTTTATTTTCCACTTTGCTTTCCATTTTCCATTTCTGTAACAAACAAGAATTAGAAAGCAGATAGAAAGATGGCTGTCTCAGCCTTCAAATCGTCAAGCAAAAGGAGCAATGCCGCCACCAATTCCTCAGCATCAACAACCTCATCTGTTGGCAGACAGCAAATCACAGACAAAGATAATAACATCCCAGCAAAGAAAGCCCCGCTCAGAAGGTCAAGAAGCGTCAGCGCTTTCTCAAGGACCAGCCTTGACGCCTCCGCTGAAAGCTTCTTGAACAAGAGAGACAACCCTCTCTTCTGGTCAACGGACGCCCAAGCCGTTGACCCCCAACAGCTACTCAAACCCACCAAGCTTGACGCTGCAACATCGAAAGATTCGAGACCGGCGACCTCCGCTGGTGCTGATTCTAGAAGGGGCCGCTCCGGGTTGCGGAATTCCGATGCTTTGGGGACGAGGAAGGAGGCGGGTCGGAGCTTGTCGCGGGTCGACCCGAGCGGTCGGAACCGCTCCATTTCCCGCGGTCCGGATTCCAGGAGGCATTTCGTCAATTCTAAGGTTTGGTGTTGTGTTGCTTTCAATTCAAATCAGAATATTTCAGATTGGATTTTTGGGTTAATATTGTCGAGGAAGAGAAAAGGAAGATGAATTTGAGTTTGTTGTGTGTATAGAGTGACGATGAACAAGTATGGGGTTCGTTGAATAAAGTGGGCAGTGATGGGAAAAAGGGCGCCTTAGTTAGAAGCAGTTCTGATGAGTTGGATGAGTTGAAAGGTCTGCGTACATGGTCCAGCCAGCATTCACAAGATTCTGATGCAAATTTGGTAAAAACTAAGCTGACCCATGTTCTGATTTTGTATGATATGACTAGTAGTGTTAATATTAGCATCTTGCTTGATGATTTTTCCTTCTGTTGTTCATGTTTCTCTTTCAGTCTTGTGTGCAATCTACAAATTGGGAAGATGGAGTTTCAGTCGCAGGTTCATTATCTGGAGCAGAAGAGAAAACTGTTAAAGCAGTGTGTGAACGGATGAATATGGATCTTGGACATTCTCATTTGGTCTGTATGACTTCGTGTCAGAAGCTTGCCTCTTATTTATTTATTTTTTTGGTGACGTGCTCATCGCTAGTTCAGATATCAGTTGGAATGCTACTTTTCGAGATAAGTAGTTGGTTATGATAATAAATAAAATTCCCTGCTAATTTGCAGTCAGTTCAAGGGAAACATTTGGAAGATGATAACCCGAGTACTAGTATATATGAAACAGTTCGATCTGAAGTGAGACGTGCTATCTCTGAGATTCAAAATGACCTTGAAAGTGTAAGTTCTTATGGATTTATTTATTTATTCTTACAATTAAAGAAGAAATTAGCAGCAGGTTGTTGGTTGTCGGCATTCTATTACTTACTAAAGAAAGGATTCTTATAGGACTCTTACATTGAATTCCTATACCTAATCTTTTGGTATTACTCCTACCTCTAGTAAGAATGCTTGCTAGCTGAATTGCGGTTGTCTTTTCAACTTCATTAGGATGAATTAAATTCTAGGAGTTGTCGGACTTAAAGAAAGGAACACTTTTTATAAGTGTTGCAAATGTTTTTGTAGTACAGTATCTCTGGTAAGTACGCATGCTCAGAGAAGAAGTTAGGAATTTGAGCTACTAATTTGAGTATATGTTATGCTGCATTGTGCAAATAATAGATTCTGTGGCCTCTTAATTAAAGTTTGCATTGTGTATGAGAACGCCAGAATGTTAAGCAGAATTAGAAGTTTATGCTACAATCATTCTGATATGTTGACCATCAAGTGATACATTAAAATGAAGGTAGTTAAGAATATAGGTTAGACGATAGGGAGTGATGCATAACTATAAAGTTTCCTTAGCCTTGGCCGTCATTTTAGGAATGAGTACAGTTCAAATCACCATTTGATGAAAGTGACTAATAAAATAGGCGCATTGCAAAGTCCTTTTTCTTCACTCTAACTGTTAAGTAAGCCCTTATAGATTTTGGTTGAGTTATTTTCTTTCCACAACAAAAAAAGAAAAAAAAGAAAAAAACGAAAAAAGTAAACCCTTATAGATTTATTGATTTTGAATGTAGGTATGTATCTTATGAGTAGAATGTGAAATATCTTGGACTAGAGAAAGACTTGTTAGATATGTTTCAAGGAATTGCTACTATTGACAGTAATGTGTAATCCAACTCCACTCAAGGCTTCACAATTGGAAATAAATTCAAGGCTGCATTTACTGCCTAACAAATTTTTGCGCAGTTGGTAAGGAACTCGGCATAAATCTTCTCTCTCACCTTAAGTAAAATGGATTGCTCCTTAACATATCAAATAGTTCTTATAAGAGGGACCTCAATGAACCTGTTGTCTCTTGAATGGACAGATCACCTCCGGATGTTGGATTAGTTGGTGGAGGCTTGATCTTTGGATTTTGGCTTTTGTGGAATATGGGTTGTGGCATTACCAATATTACAAAGTGACCACTACACTACAGCCACTTTATTCAGTTGACTTGTAATTTAAATTTTTTGTTTATTGAGTTAAGTGTACCAAGAAGAATGTAACATATGTACATAGGTTATTTAGTTTCTGTAACCCTTATTAAATTAGTTCTCTTGCTTGTGCTCCCTTGCTTTTATTTTGATTAATGATGACAGTGCTTCAATTCTGACATATATTTATTCTTTGCTTATGTGCTTGCAAAGTGCAGTCACTGCTATTTGATAATATGCTCTTTCTTTCTTATAAGCTCAGGCTATGCGAAGGAGTAATACTCCAGCACTTGCAACTGCTGACATTGCTGATATCCCTCCTGACCTGGTAAATCCAAGTGCAGTTGAATTAGTTTTGGACATCAGAAGAGAATATGCCAAAAAGCTTGAGCAGGTAAATTTCCATTTCTCTAATCATACTTGGTGTGAGGTTGGCCAGAGTTTTGTCAGTTGAGTATTCGGATGTGGCTTAGTTGACAATGCCATTGTTGTGGAACTTACTAGATGTTAGCATTTGAGCAGATGAAGATGCATGCATTGATTAACTAATATGAATAATTGCAAATACTTGCTTCTAGGTTAGAGTAAACAGACAGGAGAATGTGTCTCATCTGGGACACAATTGGCTTCTTGTTATGGTATTGGTTAATGCAGATTGTCCTTTCATTGTTGGATGGAGTATGCAATTTGGGTAGAAGTACTTGTGGAGTCCATTTATTTTATTGTGATGATTATTGATGTCTTTAACAGAGTGTAAAAGTTACTTTTATGGTAAATCCCGTCATCCTCATGTTGCTATTGCATGGGTTGAAAACTTTAAAGTGGTTGCTTCATGAAACGATGTTAAGGGTGTATATATATTTACCGTGTTTTGACAGGACTTTGGGTGATGGTATTTTTCGTTAATTGCAGTGACATATATATTCAGCTTGATCTGAAGGTTTTTCTTTTATTTATTTATTATTTTTTCTGTTGACATGATATAAAAGAGAGGTTGATCGCCTTTGTGCTACTCTCAGCTGTGACATAAAGGAAACATTTTTATTCTAGGCATGGTACATGGACTTCTGTGACACTTAAAAATCCTACAATCTTTTTCTTTTCTGTTACTTTTTCTCCTTTTTGTTAACGTTTTATGTGGGGAACATAACTCCACTAAGTAGACCCTTGCCTTAAACTTGCAGCCCCTGGAACGCTCTAGAAAACTTCAATCGGACCTGGCTGTTGAGGAGCACCGTGGACAAGAGCTCAGCAGGATCCTGAAGGAAGTGCTTCCAGATCCCAAGACCTCTAATGTGCCAAAATCACGTCCCGGAAGAAAAGTAGGATATTCAATTTTTTATTTCTTCCCCTACCTTCTCTCTTAGTATTTAGTCAAGTTCCATGCAATATGCTTGTACTTGTTTTCCTGGGAGCATGACAAGCATGTTTTCTTTTCTTGTGTTTATATATTGTTGGTTTTTGGATGCAGATGCTAAATAGCTTCATTTTTCAGAACATGAAGTGAGTGTGTATGGATCTTCATTTCATTTTTACTCTCTTAGTAAAACTACACATCATGCTTAAAATAACATTCTGTAAAAGCATTAAGCGTCTAGGATTTGTCATTTAAATTGTTTGTTTAAGCCTTTAAAAAAATGCATCTGTTTGTGCACAAATGGTCAATATAACTAAAATGGAATGTTTTTCATCCCTTGTTCTGAGGCTGTTATATTTTTGTGTATGGATAAATATGAATCTCTGTGATGATAATTGGAGAACATAGGTTTGCAAATACACAGTTGAAATTTTCCTTACAGCTAGCATCTCGGTAAGAGTTTCACAGGTTGTTTGTTCTCTTTCCTTCATGTTCTTTTATTAATTTATGGTTACAGGCTAGCATTGAAAGAAGGAAGATGTCGAAACGTCTAACAGAAGAAGCCATGTCTTATTTTGATGAGTGTGTATCCCTATCAACTTTTGATAGTTCTGACTTCTCATCGCCAGAAGACCCACCACTCAACTTAGTTGGCTTTACTACCCCTGTTGGTAAAAGCATATCTTTACTCCAAGCAAGTTCAAATGCTGCAGTCACCAATAACTCAAACTCTTGCCACAATGATAAACAGGTCCATGTTATTCCTTGGTGCTAATTAATTTTTTTCCTATTTTATATGCCTTTTTACCCTGAATTTGTCAAATTATAAGCATGTAGTTCTTCATGCAAAATCTTATATGATATCCAAACAGAATCATCTAGTTTCTGAAACAATAATGTTCATTCTTTCAGGGATTAATCATTGAAAATCAGTATACCGATGACCGTCATGGTTCAGGACTGATGGCAAGCAGTGGCACTAGGGAGCCACAGATTAGTCCTAACAGTGCCAACATGCCCCAGGATTGGAAGTTCTCATTTGCTCATAAGCCAACAGAAACCCTTGAGCTTCAACCGGACATTATGAAGTACGCTAGACATTTCGAGAAAGGAATTGAGAAAGATGACACGGAATTGCAGATTGTAAGATCAAACTATTATGATTTGGGTGAGTACAATTTGCAGGCTGCAGCACAAAGCTATATGTTCGATAGGGTATTGTATAGAAATAGAATAGAGTCGGGTGGTATTTTACTATGTGGCAATGCTAATTCAAGTCCCTTGTCACATTTTGCTTCTTTTTTCTGATAATGTGGTCGAGGAATGCGATAAATAGAACAATGTCTCCGGAGTGAGGTTAGGAGCAATTTTTTATTATTTATTATTACTATTATATGTATATATATGGAAAAGTGAGTAATCTTTTGTTAGGACGGAAGCCTTGGGAAGAGTGAGGGCGAGAGTTGAACTCTTACCATGAATTGAGTGTAATTTTTATGAATGAGAGAGTATGTAATTTTTATGAACGGGTGTAATTTTGGTCCCTAGCTGATTTCCTGTGTTGATTGTTAATTAAGCCAAAAATGGTTTAATTAAGTGTAGTGTGTGGTTGTGCACATCATACATTGCTTATGGTATTATTGCCTTTTTCTTTTCCTTAGAAAAACCTCAATAAAGAACAAAGCCTCCTCTAGAACCAGAACACCTACTATCAAAATTAAACGCAGAAACTAAAGAGAGGGAAAGAGTTATCCCAATGCCGTTGAGAATACTGAAGAGAAGGCCAAGCTTTGAACTAATATTTTTATTTTTTCGTTTTGATGAAACAAAGCAGACAAACAAAGGTGGATATGAGTTAGGCTAGTTGGCTAGGGTGAACCTGCTCCCTTGCGCCTAAGTTTGACTCTCCCTCGGTGTAGATTAGATTAATTTAAAGTAGTTTAGATCATCGCTTATATAAAAATAAAAATAAAAATAAAAAGCAGACTTACAAAGATGATGTCAGCATTCCGTACAATTAAAACAAATTTGAAGTAGAAAATAAGAAAATCAGACAAAAGGTTGTGAAGTCAACTTATCTCCAACTACTTCACCCACCTATTTCTCTACGTTGCCAAAAAAATTTCAAAAATTTCAAAATAGTCATTTTACTCAGTCCAGCTGCGATTATTCCAAATATCCTTAACCCTAATCTATAATTTTCGTTGTGGTTTTACAATGAATAATCCCCAACATTTTTAAAAGTATCATTTTAAGTCCATCAATTTGCAATGCAAAATGCCTACGGCAATTTGGGGCCCATATTTGTTCATCAGTTTTGGGTCGTCTAGTATGAGCTCATCATGGAACATGGACGGTTAGTGTCTTCATTTTTCGTTTAATCAGTATTATCAATCTAATAAATTTCAAGGTTAATTTTTCTTTTTCATTATTTTTTGTAAAAGAGGTGCTGAGATTTTGTTTCTAGGGAAAACTTTAGTAATGCCCTCTAAACTTCGACATGGGAAAACTTTCTCCCTATGCCTTATGAACTCTGACATGTGTAAACATCCCCTAATACTAAATTTATCATGTGCAAGGCACCTGATCATATTTTCAAGGATACTTTAGTTAGGATTGTTATTCTCTTTATTTTTATTTTTTTATGCAAGCGATAATAGGGGAGGGGGATCCGCCCATGATCAAACTGGTCTTGGAAGTTTAAAGGAACATTTTAAGAGCTTTCAAAAACTAGTTTTAGAGTCGATTTTCATGGTCATTTGATGGACTAATACAATTTTAAATAATCTTAGTGTTGATGCTCTAGGTTTGGGGTTCTTTGATTTATTGTTGGATAAATCCTATTAAAGAGTATAAACAAGATTTTCGGCATGTGGAGAACCAAAAAATATGTATTTAATTTTGTATTTCGAAGCCCTATGAAGACAAATTACAAACTTACTCTCATACTCACCCGTGACCACTACCCTCACTTTGGCTTCTCATTTATTTTCATATACATTACTTTGAATTACATATACATATGTGAAACTTGTTATACGAGTATGAGATGTCATTCCAATATTTAGTAAATACATTTTTTGGAATCTAAACCCCAAAAATGAAACCTTGCTCCCTCTTGGGTTTGAATTTCCTATGACTTGGAAAAGCATTTATTGAATACCATTATGACTAAACTAAGGGTATTATTAGAAAAGTGAACAAAGTTTAATTCCTATTACTATACAAACCAAACATGTGTGATAATCTTCTATTCTCATCCCATGGGAATAGACATGGGAGATTCATTCTTAAACAATTCATTCTGTGAACCAAAGGGGCCTGTATGATTTTAATGATCAAACATGAACATGAAGAGAGAGCGAGCATGAGACGGTTGATAGATAATGGAGTGAGAGGAAGAAGAAAAGCAATATTTGGTTTTTGTCAGGACCCACCTCGGATTCTCCTTTGGAGTCCAAAAGAAAGTCTTGAGCATGTCTGACACCCAAATGGGAAAATAAGACAGCAAGACTTGTGTATGGACTTCCGATATCATGGGAAAATGAGACCCTTGCTCGCTCTTGGGTTTGAATTTCCTATGACTTGGAAAAACATTTATTGAATACCATTATGACTAAACTAAGGGTATTATTAGAAAAGTGAACAAAGTTTAATTCCTATTACTATACAAACCAAACAGGTGTGTGATAATCTTCTATTCTCATCCCATGGGAATAGACATGGGAGATTCATTCTTAAACAATTCATTCTATGAACCAAAGAGGCCAATATGATTTTAATGATCAAACATGAACATGAAGAGAGAGCGAGCATGAGACAGGTGATAGATAATGGAGTGAGAGGAAGAAGAAAAGCAAGGGAGCATGTCATGACCAAAATACCCTTTAAGAAGTGATCACGTGTGAGACAGGTGGATTAATCTTTTATGGAAATTATGGTTCTATTTGGTTTCTGTTAGGACCCACCCCAGATTCCCCTTTGGAGTCCGAAAGAAAGTCTTGAGCATGTCTGACACCCAAATGGGAAAACAAGACGGTAAGACTTGTATCGAAAATTCGACAGAATCTCCATTGTAATTGACACTATCACCAAATTTCTACCTATAAGAAAAACACATATAAAGTTCCGAGATCATCAATGAATCAATATCCAATACCTTAATCATCCAACATATCTTTTGACAAAAAAAAATAAATAAATAAAAATCATCCAACATATAAACCAATAGTCCAATAAGGTCTCATGCCCTTTACACAAGTCGCTACAATCTAGAAATGGGCATATCAGAGCAATAGTCTACTTAATTTCAAAGTTTCAAAACTTAAGAGAAGTTTAGAACATGAAAGAAATAGAAATCCTACGGTAGCATAAAGTGATTGGAAGACAGTGGAAATTTATGCCTTAACGTGGCTTGAGACAGTTGAATGCGTTTTGAAAACATACCCCACTCACAATAGTCCAAAGCTAGCTCAATATCCACAACGGGTTCGTTGTTGGTGTATGCGGGGCCCTGGTATTAGACTCAATCGGACGCATAACGACGCGTTAAAATAAAAACCTACTACCCGAAATCCTAACTACGTGTGAAACCTACACTAATTTGTCCAATGACACCCCCAATGGGTTTAATGGACGTTCTAGAGCTTTCTCTGAGGTCAAGAGGCCTCGAAAGGCCTCCGGGCCTACAAGACATGTGGGGCGCACACGAATCTAAATGGTCCCGAATTCAAAATCACAAATGACTTCCGATTTAGATGAAATTTATATCAACGAAATGAGTTTGAAAGGAGTTCTATCTACTTGAAAGTGGCTGGAAATGGCCTAAAAGTCACGATGGCCGCGAACATTTCGGCATTGCTATCGCGTGCACGGTGGTCCAATGGGGGACGTTGTAATCAAAACATGTAATTGAGTTACTTATTCAAAAAGATCAAAGTTAAAAAACCAATATTAACCTAAAATGATCATCACCATCACATGCTAGTTTTAGTTTTTTAGTTTCACCTCTCACCATATCAACCATCAAATCCACTATATGTTCATTATCACCATTATTTGTGAGTATCTTGATCCCATTGACTATTATGTCATGTTAACTGAAATCTTGTTAAGCCATAAGATTAAGGCTTTAAATATTCCTTTATAACCAACCACTACTATGTTAGTAAGAATCTTGCTCCCAATGGGACCTTCCTAGTTGAATTTATTGTGTGGATCCAACGAGGGTAAATGCATACCCTTTTTTTTTGTTCTTAAATGGAAATTTAAAATTGAATATTCTTAATTTTTAACTTGCATGTTGATGCAATGAAAAGTATAAACTAAGGACAAGACGTTAAAACGTATGAGTAGCTTAAATATGAACTTTCCATTTCATAATAGAATTTCTAAGATCTTTACGGTTACTTAAATCATTGGGAGATTGGGTATTTCTAGGACTCTTATTATTATTTTTCTTAAATAAATTAAATAGATATTTATAAAAATACCCAATCCTAGACATGTATTTATAAAAATACCCAAGCACTATTTAAACATAGAAACATACCCAAAATGGGTTTTGGGTATGTGTGTAATGATGGGTTTTGGGTATGTTTATAAATGGGTTTTGAGTGTGTGTAATGATGAGTTTTGGGTATGTTTATAAAGTGTTTTGGGTGCTGGGTATTTTTATAATTTCAGCCCTCATTTTGGGTATTTTAGTGAAACTCCCTAAATTAAAACCCTGAAAACCTGGGGATAAATCAACAAGTCTACGGTTTGAGCTCTGTTCTTGGTCAGGGTGTAATGGTGATGAATGCTGGGAGAGTGATAGAGAATGCTCCTCTTGTTCTAAAGTGGAGCCAAAGATCCAAAAAAGAACAAATGAAAATCCAAATGAATAACAAAAGAGGATTTTAAAAAGCTAATAAAATCTACTCTGTTTCTGGGGTGCAGTGGGGCTGTTGGGCAGTTGATTGTTAAGGTGGGGCGTTAGAGATGGAAAATAAGATGCAGCAATTGACAATAAAATGAGAGAGAGAGAGAGAGAGAGAGAGTATGAAGTAATAATTAAAGGGTATTTTAGAAATAATGGTGGGTGAAAAAATAGGATTGTGTTTTTTAAAATTTATATGGTGGGCTAAGATGGGGGATAGTGGGTGAAAATAGCAGCACTCGACCCATTCATATTTAGTATCAACACTTTTTTTAAAGTTATTGTCGTATATAATTTAAGTGTCACATGCTATTTATTGTTAGTAACAAGATGACATCAAAGCTCAACAAAATTACTTAATACCACGAAACCAATAACATAAGTAAATTTATTATTTAAATTTTTCATGCCATTATACCAATCAAAACATATAATTGAGTTACCTATTCAAAACTCTCAAAGTTAAAAAACCAGTATTAACCTAAAATGATCATCACCATCACATACTATTTTAAATTTTTTAGTTTCGCCTTTCACCATACCAACCATCAAATTCACTGTATATTCATAATCACTATAATTTATTAGAGCAAGTCTAGCGTTGGTGCAAAATCGGGCAAAAGGCTGCTCGGGCAAGCCCAATTCGACTCCAGCGGTAGAGAACAAGCCCGGGCAAGGCATGGGACCCACCAGCCTGGGCAAGCCCACGGGCAAATCTTGCCTGGGCTCAAGCCCGAAGGCGCTGACGTCAGTGTTGATGTCACGCTGACATCAGCGAGCAAAAAAAATCCAAAAAAATTCAATTTTTTTTTTAATAAAAAAAACCAAAATATTATGGATGTTTTCCCTATAAATACATAACAATTTTATTCACTTTCTAAATTGTTTATATTTTGTTGCATAATCTTTTTTTTTTCTTGCCCTTGCCCTAGCCTTCCAAGGGTGGAACCAACTAAGGCAAGGCTGCCACTATTCACATGAATAGTGGCAGCCCTTGCCTTGCCTTTGCCTTGCCTTAGCCTTCATGGGTGGACTTGCTCTTAGTATCTTGATCCCGTTGACTACTAGCCCATCAAGATTGTGTCACGGTTAAACTATATGAATTCTTTTGCTAGCTGATGTTGCTGATTAGGGTTATAATTATTCATTTGTAACAAACCAATGATATGTTAATATGGATCTTGCTCCTAATGGGACATTCCTAGTTGAATTTTGTGAGTGGATCCAACGAGGGTAAGTTCATACCCTTGCATTGTTCTTATATGGAAATTGAAAATTCTTTTGAAACATAATTTTTCACTTGGATGTTGATTCAATGAAATGTATAAACTAAGGACAAGATGTGAAAACGTATAAGTAGCTTAAATATGTACTTTTCATTTCATAATAGATAACAAGAAACATTGTGTCATCTATTTTGAGAATGTCACTTTGTGCAAATCATCTAGGGCCGAAATAACGAGGGATAATCAGGAAATTGTATAGATTGGATCATGAATGTGCGGAAACAACAAAGATATTCGGGATCTATGAGATTGGTTGTTTCTACATATATGAAAAATATTGTATATGCGCCGACAAATATGGGAATAAGGAAAAATGTCGTTTTTCAAGGTTGCTTAGGTTATTGCAATAGCTTCATATTTTGTAAATGTAGGTTGTAATAATAGTAAGCACACTATAATCCTAATATAATTAACATTTTTAAACTCTAGTTTTGAGGTTGTATAAGACATAAATGGCACCATACTACATGCAACATCAGACATGAGAAAGGAAATAAACTGGTATGTTTTGGTCACTTTCCCAATATTACCAAACATGAGAAAGAAATGTTCAATTTTCCATCCCTGAAAAAAAGACATGAGAAATGATTTCCCTTCAAATTTTTTCCGCCAACCAAACAGGTTCTGGAAAACTTTATCCGGCTTAAAAAGAGATTTCCAAACAATGCCAATGTCAAGCCCAAATGCTGAAATTTAGCCCAACAATGTAGTGGGTAGTAGAATCCGAAACATGGGTTGTGGATGTAATATTTAAAAGTATTGAGGGCAAATTCAGTTGTTCTCAAGTGGGACATAGAGGCCCAACTCAAACCCATAAAGTAACAGATATACATTAGCCATATGGTAGAAATTAATTTCAATTTTAAAAATTGGGATGGAGAGATTCTTTGAAGCTTAGGAAGGCCAGCGTGGAAAGCAAATCCGATTGGTAGCATGACTGGGGCCTAAGCCAAGTGTAGGGTGCTTAATTAACTCTTGGTTAATTAACCCAGCTCCAACTTTGACCCGAGGTTAACCCCCCACAACACAAAACCAGAAAAATGGTCTTTGCTTCTTTGTATATTTTTACACACCACCCTTCCAACTTCTTTCTTCCGCAGTCCTCTCTCTCTCTCTCTTTTTCGGTAAACCACTTTTGTCTACCCCAAATGCCACTTCTTCTTGTACTAGTACAACTCCATTAAACCCACTCACCATAAAACCAGAGGAGCCCAGACATGCATTTACATCTTCCACTATTTCATCTTCCCTTCCAATTTTCATCCACCTCTTCAAGTTTCTTCTTCTTCTTGTTGGGTTTTTCTCATTTTCTCTTTAATTGAAAGGGAGATGAAGAGGTCACCTAGTTCTTGTTGCTCTTCTTCTTCCTCTTCTTCATCTTCATATGCAGGGCCTGAAACTCCCCATCTGAACCAGGCAGAGAATCAGAAGCCCAAGGCCAAGCGGATTAGAAAAAACCAGACCAACCCAACAGAGAAATGCCAAAATGGCACCAACCCAAACACAGGAGGGGGCAGAAGAAGCTCCATTTACAGAGGGGTCACCAGGTCCACTAATTTCCCACAATTTTTTAACAGAGAATTTCCCATTTGTTTCTCAACGGGATTTCTCAATTTTCATTTGCATGTGTGAAATTTTGCTGCATTTTGTGTTTTTGGGTCCACAGGCATAGATGGACTGGAAGATTTGAAGCTCATCTCTGGGATAAGAGTTCATGGAACAACATTCAGAACAAAAAAGGACGACAAGGTAATTAAATTTCTTTTACTGAATCCTGATCGGGTCCAAGGAGATCTGTAAATTTGAATTTTTTTTATAAAAAAAATCTGATAATCTTTTTATTTTTATTTTTGTGTGTGTGTGTTTCTGACTGTGTTTTTATTCCTGAAAAAACCTCTGTCAATGCAACGTTGGTATGCTCTACTCTTGCCGCTGCTTAATTAGTTTATTTGGGTAAGTCAGTTTCTCTTTCAATCTAATATTTTACTCGTATTTTCTTTTATCCTCCTCTGACTCTCTATTTTTTTAATTTAATTTAATCTTATTTTTCCACTTCTGGAAAAATAAGATATATATAAAAGGTAAAAATAAAAGAATCTTTCTCATAATAATTATGTGGTCATGGGGGCTGACGGGGTGTTATTAAATAAAGTGCCTCTGCCTCTGCCTCCCTTTGACGTTATTTATTAATTTTATAGATTAATTTATTTTATTTATGGCATGTATATAGGGGCCTACGATAGTGAGGAGGCTGCTGCTCATACCTATGATCTTGCTGCCCTTAAGTATTGGGGCCCCGGGACAACCCTGAATTTCCCGGTACATTTATTACTCCAACCTTTATGTCTGTGGAGAAATGTCTTTCTTTCACTCTAATCCCGTCACACACGGACTCTGTCACGTGTGTGACGGTTATGGTTAAGTCTGGGAATACAGGTATTTTTTTCCCATTTTGGGGTACTGATTAATGTCCTCTAAACTTGCCACTAATGGTTGAATTTGCGTGCAATGCTGCAGATGGAAACATACACAAAGGAGCTTGAAGAAATGCAGAAGGCTTCCCGGGAAGAATACCTAGCCTCATTGCGTCGGCGGAGCAGCGGATTTTCTAGAGGCGTTTCCAAGTACCGCGGCGTGGCTAGGTAATTAAATGCAATTTACACGCCAAATTGGGAATGCAATGCAATCCTTTGGGTAAAAAATTTATACAATTTTTTTTTTTTTTTTTACAGGCATCATCATAACGGAAGATGGGAGGCCAGAATTGGAAGAGTATTTGGAAACAAGTATTTATACCTTGGAACTTATAGTATGTACCTTCTCCTCTCCTCTCTTTTCTTCTCTTTTAATTACTATATTTTTCAAAATTTCAGATTCAATTTCAATTGCCTCAGTCAGTGGACTTTCATTCACTATGCATGCCTTCACATTTTGTCAAATTTATAACAAAAATTTTAAGGAGTTTTTAGCAGAAATTTTCAGAAAAGTCAGTCGGTTAATTTTAATTTGGAATTTTCTGAAGAACTGGATGCTGCCAATTTCCAACTGCTCTACTGACTATAGATGCCAATTTCTAGCACCTTTGGGTCAGCAAAATGCACAGAGGTGGCCAATTTCATAGCACCTTTAGTTTTCCATTCCGGTCCAAACCAATATAATATACATGTCAAAATGAATCTGTTTTCTGTATGAAAATTTTAAATTATCTTCTATTTTTGTGTGTGTTAATTTTATTTTATTATGTATATTCCTTTGAGAAAAAAAAATTACGCAACCCACAAACAAATACAGCCTCTTATGTCATAAGAGGCATGTAGCTCAAGTGATTAACAGTGTTTACCCCGCACCCGACGTCCTAGGTTCGGCAGTTTCGTAATCAATGTTATCAATAAGTAAACTTTAGGTTCAACTAGGAAGTTTGCCAAAAGATTGAACTGGTAGAGTTATTACTTATTAGGTTAGCAAATAAAGGTAGTTGGACCACCAAAAATGCCAAATATTTTGCCTGAGTAAATGAAAATAAATTATTATTTTTGAAACATAACTGTTTGTTCTGATCTTGTTTTTCAATTTTTTTTTTTTTGTAAAATAAAACTATTTTCATTTGAATTTTTGAAACCAAAAAGGGAATATTAAAAACCATTAAAACACCCTAGAAAAGTACGATTTGGTTTGGGTTTTGGGTTTAGGATGGTAATCAGGTACATGCGGAAGTACAATAGTAGCAGGAGGTACACGCAACTAGCCAACGATTGCGTTGACTGGATCTGAGGGTGGGTTGAGAGATTATTTATTTATTTTTTTTCTTTTTTTCTTTTGGTCAGATGAGTGGGTTGAGAGTTTTTTAGAAGCAAAAAGAGTGTGATATTTGCTGCAAATTGCCAGCAGTGGGGCACGTGACACCCAGCCTTTGCCTTTTAGTGAGAGAGAGAGAGAGGATAAAAGTTGCCTGTCATTCTTCTTCAAAGGGACACAGTGGATCAGACTGATCTTGGTTTTGATTCAAGAAAGCGACGGGCACGGGGGCTCACGTGTCCTATTGCTCTTCTTGTGGCTCTCTCTGGGTGTGCCAAGTCATCCTGGCCTTGTCTTGCTGCTGTATTTTTTTTATGCCAGATCCACACCGTCCAAATCTTGGGTGCGTGCGTGTGCTTTCCATCTCATTTCTGAAAAAAAAAACCTAGAAAGCTAGTCTCGATTCTAAATTGCGTGTGCATGACTCTCAACCTTTGATGATATAATTCTCATTCTCTCGTTTTGGATTATAATCGTCAATAGCTGTCAGTTGTTCACGCGCAAATTAGTTATGGACACTAGCTTTCTCTAATTGTTAAGTAGAGAATTAGAGGCAAAGGACCCACTAGTATAGTAGTTTGTAGTAATTGCTCCGCCACGCAAGTTCTTGGATTCGAGTCTTAACATCCGTGTAGTGTGCGTAATTTTAGTATATTATCGCCCATCTCAATAGAAAAGTCCTAAAAAAAAATTAATTAATTAGTTATTGTAGTTGAATAAAATATGCTTCATTTGATCTCAAGCATCAATACTTTACACACAAAGTATCTTTATCTAAAAGTATTTATTAAAAAAAAGGTTACACAGATTTTTTATTTCTTTTTGGTAGCCAAACTCAGCTAATTTTCCATTTCCCACCTGACAAAATACATGATCCATGATTTTGCTCTTCTCAAATTATGATTTTTTTTAATTTTTAATTTTTGTATTTACATTTACAAGTGACCACATTTCGTATCAAATTAAAATTCTGCGACCTATACGACAATGATAGGGACAAAAAAGGTGTTTGGTTTGAAATTCAAGACAATTGCAAGAGAAAAATTAGGGTTTCAAATTCAAGACAACATATTTTAAAGCATGAATTCTGTACTGTCGGGGGAACATAGATCCACTGCTTCAGGTTCTGTGCATCTTCTTTTCTTATATTTTGCCTTTTTGTTTTCCAAATTTCAATGTTTGTGGTTACAAATGAAGACCCCAAAAAAAAAAAAACAGTGGGGGAAGGGAAATTGAAAACAAGCATGTGAAGCAGTGAAGGATACTTGTAGGCCTTCACCTAATTCCTACCTTCTTTTTTGCTTTTTAAATGCTACAAAAATTAGGTGTTGTGGGGCATTGAAATTCTTGTAGATGAATTATTTGGTGCAATTGTACAAATGCATAATGATCTTCACCTAGTATTGATTTTTTAGTTAAATACTATGAACTATCAATGTCACATGAGTTCTGTATACACGTATGCTTTTAATCATAATGTTGTTTAAACAGTCGAACCATATTTATCTATCACATTGTAGATCACATCACTAATAACACGTAACTACGTTTACAGGTGAATCCCACGTGGTTTACAATGTAGTTCTAGTTGATTTTATATTGTTTCATTATTTGTTGTTTTTTTAATTTTATAATTTGATTTATTGTGTGTTATTGAAGATACACAAGAGGAGGCAGCAGCAGCGTATGACATGGCAGCAATAGAGTACAGAGGAGCAAATGCAGTGACCAATTTTGATATCAGCAACTACATTGACAAATTCAAGAAAGAATCAGAAGAACCTCCTCCCAAATGCTTCGATGCCGGACTACCGGAAGACAAAAAAGTCGAGCACAAAGTGCACCAACTACAACCACAACAGCAGCAACAACAAGAACAACAACAAGAACAATTTGTCCCAACCACCCAACTTCAGTATCCACATCTTCTGCATTGCATAGAAAGTAATACAATGGACCAAGTCATGGATGCTGCAGATGAACACAGGTTCACTTGGAACTTTTTGGACACAGGATTGATGGCTCAACTTCCAGTTGCTGACATCCCTCTGGATAACAAGCCCTTGGAGTTACCAGACTTGTTTGAGGACTTGCGCTTTGAAGAAAATTTTGACTTGATATTTGGGGCAGCAGGTGATGCTGATTTGGGTGGCTTGATGGAATCTGCAGGTTGTGGGGTTGGGGTGGGTGTCCCAAGAAACTTGGAGGATAATGGGTCATCTTCTTCTCCTTCTTCAACAACCACCTCTGTTTCTTTTTAACTTTTCTGTTTCATGGTGTTGATCCATTGGGGAGGGTTGGGATTGTTGGGGTTGGTCTCAGTTTGTTGTGATTTGATGTGGGTGGGTGGGCAAGGAAGATAAGAAAAGAAAAATGGTTTTGGCTTTTTTTTTTTTTTTTTTTTTTTTGTAACTTTAGTTTCGGGGAAAAAGGAAGAAGTTTATTTTATGTTAAAGAAATAGAGGATAGAAGGAGACAAGAGGTGGGAATCTTGATAAAGATTTTCTCTCTTTCAATAATAAGACATATTTTTGCCTTTTTTAATGATAGAAATAAAACTTAAAAAACAATAACGGGGAAATTAGAAACCAATATAGAGACATTTGCCATGCATATATAGAAGCCAATTCATCTTTCATGAAATTTGCTTCGTGAAAAGCACAGTGGCGGTTCTACAGCCAGGGCAGGGTAGGGTAGGCAGCTGCCTACCCCAATTTTTTTCACTTAAAAAAAAACCTATATATAAACAAGGTTATTTCTAGCCATCACATGTGATAGTGTAAACCTTTGCCTACCCAGCCCATGTAAAACTACCCACATGTGTTATAGCCCATTCAAACTTTTTTTTTTAAAAAAGGGAAACAATTTTTACCAGCCCACACTCTTATGTTATGGGATGGCCCAGTCAAACTTTAAAAAAAGAGGGAACACAACTTATAAGCAGCCAAATAGCTTTTGACTGTGCAATTCCGGACAGTTTTGTTGAAGTTTTTGATAATTTCCTCTGAAAAGCAATTCACTCGTACCGTCGAGTTTTTAAGGTAAATTTCGCCTACCTGACTTTTGAATCCTGGATCCGCCACTGGAAAAGCATGTCTAAATTGAGTAACTTGGACTTTCCTGAATCAGTGGAACATGTCATCTTCTTATGCCCATGGGCTCGAAAAGTTTGGTATGCTAGTAATCTATCCTTCAGGCCTGATGAGCAAGCCTTCTCTTCCTTGGATAGATGGATTTTGGCCATTTCCTGCAGCTCTGATTTCTCGAGCCTGGAGAAGCAGTGGATCTTATCTCATGCCTCCTTTGTGTGCTGGAGCATCTGGAAGGCTCGGTGCTCCTTTATTTACGACCATCATAAAGATGGCCTCCCCCCTCCTGATGTGGTGGCCAAAGCGGCGAGTCGGGATGCCAATGATTTTCTTGCAATTTGCACGAAAATGGATGGTGGCACCACCCCAAGTACTGAGGGGCTTGTGCCAAGACCTTCTGCTCGTAATTGGATGCCCCCCCCAGTAGGCTTCATCAAAGCAAATTGTGATGGCTCGTGGGATCATACGTCAAAGGCTGCTTCTTCGGGTGTCGTTCTTAGAAACCATAATGGGGAGGTGATTGGTGGTATGGCTAATTCGTTCCAGGCGCTGTCAGCTGACCAAGCTGAGGGTCAAGCTTTGCTGAACGGCCTAAGGTTGGCCAAGAATTACGGTATTCGCAAGATAGTTATGGAGACGGACTCAAAGGTCTGTTTTTCTGCGGCAAAGGATGCTCTGCCTTGTGTCAAGTGGCAGTTGTTTCCAATTTTCCATGCCATAAACGATCTGAGGGGCTTCTTCAATTCACTCCGGTGGTCTTGGGTCCCTAGGGAAGCGAACCAAGCAGCTGATTGGGTAGCTTCGCAAGTTAAGAGGGGGTTGTGCGCTGAGGCGTGGGTCAATAGACCTCCAACTGCCCTGGTCTTCATCTTGTCTCGCGATGGCCTGCCCTGCCCTCTGTCTTCGTCCACCCAGTCCTGAGGCTGCTTTTGGCTGGTTTTGCTTCCTGTTCTGGGGCTATTTTATCTTATTTTGTGCTCTCTGTTTTGTAGTTGTTTTATCTTTGTAGTCTCGTCCTGTTCTGTTTGGCTCTGCCTTTTGGCTTTGTTTTATGAAATATCCAGTTACCAAAAAAAAATAAAAATAAAAAATTGAGTAACTTGAAGCTCGCGAGTCAATTTTTGTTGTTTTTTTTTTCTTTTGCAATATTCTAAACTATTCTTGGGCGCAGTGTCTTGCACAACTAACCGCTAATATCTTGCAATACGGACAACACATGCAAAGGAGGAGTTTTATTTTCATACAAAAGACGAATCAAAACTTGAGGACCTGCAACAATTAAACTATACTTTAATCTAGTAGCTTCAATTTAAGAACTGAAGAAAAACCAACGGATATTGAACTAACACTTTAGCATACCCATTTGAGTTTCTTATAACAAAGCTTATTTATTGATATTCCTCTTGTGTTTTATTGAAAATCTTAATTTACCTATTGACTTTGTAATTCGGTCAATCTGTGCTATTATTTTGTGTATCATGTTGCCCAATTCCGTCAATTTAGTAACACTATTAACTCGCTGACGTGGCATGAACATTTTAATAATTTTGTAAGTTAGAACCCGAATAAAAAATATTTATAAAAAAATATTTTTTTTTAAAGAACTTGCAATCTTTGAAGTGTTTAAAATAAGAAACCCATCAACCCCTCCTCCCCCTCCCCCTCTCTTAGTGGCGAAGCCAGGATTTCATGTGTCTAGGGGCCTTTCACAAAATATAAATACTAAAACTTCGAACTCATAAGACATTGTGGGGGTCTTTTTGTTCCAGCAGCTTGACGAATGGGCCTGGGCTACTGTAAAGAGAAAATGGCTGGAATCGCCCCTTGTGTCTGAGTTCGAGAATCAAACCCCAAGTGTGCTTCGAAAGGGCAGCGGAGCCTTAGGAAACACCCTGGTTATCTTCAATAACAAAAAGACAATTGCTTGCAGATAAATATTTAGGCTTGGCATGAGAAGCTTGTGGCATGGGAGCTGAGCATTCGTGAGTTTAGCATGAGAGAGAGAAGGCTTGGGTTTCCTATGAGAAACATAGGCTCGAAGTAAGGGGAAGAGAGAGTTTTTGGGAGGATTTGTTGAGGAGAGAGTGGAAGAGATGAGGAAGAGGAACGAGTGGCTTGAGCAAGTTTCCGGCATCTTGACGAAAGTTCTGTCAAGTACTAGAACAGTTCTGCCAAGAGGGAAAATGGGGAAGAATGATGAATAGTGCATGAAATTGCTAGGCTTTGAAGATGAGAGGGAAGCTTGCTCTCTGGATATGTGTTATGAGAGAGAGAGAGCGAGGAAGAAGATGAAAGCATGGGTGGCTTTAGCATATTTCCAGCAGCTTGACGAAAGCTTTGTCAAGCTTCTGGGAGATTTGACAGAAGAGAAAATGGGAAGCAATGGAAGAACAAGGCTTGAAATCGGAGGGTTCCAGAGATGAGAGATGATGCTTGCTCTCTCTGGATGTGGGTTTTGAGAGAGAGAAAGGAGGAAGATGGAAGAACAAAGCATGAAATTGAAGGATTCCAGAGGGGATGCTTGCCTTCGATTGGTTTGTTGTGTCTCTTGCTGGGAAGAAAGTGGCTCCTTTTATAGGCAATAGAAACCCTTAATTTTGTCAAGCCTCCTTCCCTCTTTTCTTCACTTTCTTCCATTTAATCTTGTTCGGTGAAACTTCCCCAGCCTGAACCCATAGGCACGCAGCTTTTTGGGGTTCCAAGGTCCTCAGGCAGCAGGACTTCTCTATGTGGGTGAGGAGCCACCCACTTTTCCTTATTGTTTTCTCACTAAAGCTTGTAGAGGAAAGAATGGGTAAGGGTGCTGGTCAAAAGGTGATTCCATCAGCACATGGTTTTGCTTGGTTTTGGTGGTTTGGCTTCGATCTGGTTTTAAGAAAGATGCTGGATATTTCCACGATGTGGATATAAGACGTTGGGCTGTTTTGTTTCTAGCAGCTGGAAGTTTTGGCTGATGTGGGATTTTTCAAGTGTTGTGGGCCTTTTCTTAAGGTGATGGGCTATTGGGTTTTCTCTCTCATGCTTACCCATATGTTTGAGCTCAAGGAATGGGCTTGAGTTTTGGTGCTCCCAAGCAACCCAATACTTCCACTCCTTAGACCATCAATGGGCCTCATGAATACTCGTAATCATCCATACCACAACCCGCTCAGCAAGCCCCAGGCATTCGCGTGGCTTGGGCCCACTTAAGCTTGTAGCGTGGCGTGTTGCTTATTTGCTTGGTGTGGCATGTGTGCAAGCGCATATGACGAACTTTCGCGTGCCCAAATCGGGTTTCTTCTCGATAAGGTATAGCATTGGGCTGAGATTATATTTGGGCCTAGCCTTGGATTTTTTGGGCCTCAACAGACATCAAAACATCAAAAATCATATTGTCTATTCATTACAATCATAATTGTCCTCGACAAGTTTTCATATTTTGAAATCGTTGCATAACAACCTCGTCATCTATACTATTAAAAATGTCTTTCTCAATATATGCAACCAAGCAATCATTCATCCACAAATCCCCCATTCGATTGCGTAACCGATTCTTCACAATATTCATAGCAGAAAATACTCGCTCTACACTTGCGATCGCAACAGGTAGGATTAGTACTAGTGTCAGAAGCAAGTACACTAAAGGATAGATCTTATCTTTATTTGTCTCAACCATCTTTTGCGCAAGATCAGTAATCCCTTTCAATTATGTAAATTCATTGTTAGAGCTCATGTCCCAAATGTAATTCTCAAGTTGATCTTCAAGTAATTTGAGGTCATGCTCAGAAAAATCTCTTGGATAAAATTGGGCAAGTCGCATCAACTTTGCTTTATCAAAAGCAGAGAATGAATTACTTGGACTCAAGCATGCCATACAAAGAAGTAATTCAGTATTCTTCTCATTGAACCGATCATTTAACTCTCGGAGCTGAATATCAATGACATCAACGAATAAATCAACACGATAATGATGTAAGTTTGTGATAGGCTGAGCTTTACGCTTTGGTCTCCCTCCACTGGAAAAAATATCATCCATTTTAGGAATTTCAATATGATACTTGCCACAAAAGAAAGAAACTTGATCAAGTAAAGAATCCCATCCATTATCTCTCATGCTTTGCAATCTTCCTTTACATATTTTGACCAAGTCCATGGCATTCACAATATCTTGATCTTTCTTTTGTAATGCCTGAGACAAGTCGTTTGTGATTCCCAAAATTCTTTTCATCAAGTGTAGACCAAAAATGAAATTGAATGATTGCATAAAAGTCAATAGAACCTTTGCTTCAAGTTTTGTTCGTAACCTGATCCATCTGTTCTTACAATCTTAAGCACATCTATCACAGAAGGGAACATGTTTTCCAAACTGATTAAACAATTATAATGAGAGCTCCATCGTGTATCGCTAGACCGCTTAAGATTAGTTTCTTGATTCAGGCCTTGCCCACTTAAGAGCTCATTATTATTGAGTGCTTTAAAAATTGTATCAGCATGCTTTTCTCTTAGCATATCACGACGCTTAGCGGATGCACCCACAACATTCACCACATTAGAAACCATAGTAAATAAATCTGCAATTTCTGAATGTTTCTTTGCCACAGCTACCAGAGCTAGTTGAAGTTGATGAGCAAAACAATGAACATAAAAAGCAGAGTCATTCTCATTTAGAATGAGTGTTTTAAGACCACTAAACTCACCTCTCATATTACTTGCGCCATCATAACCTTGCCCTCGCAATCTAGAGATGCTTAATCCAAGTCTCGAAAAGAAATCATCAACGACTAACTTGAGTGAGGAATATTTAGTATCTGTAATATGCACAATACCTACAAAACGTTCAATTACCCGACCTTTATCCACATAACGTAGCACAATTGCCATCTGCTCCTTTGAAAACATGTCACATGATTCATCAACAAGAATTGCAAATAATGAATCACCAATATCTCTGATGATTGCATTGATAATTTCAGTTGAAATAGCACTTGAAATGTCCTTCTGGATATCAAGTGATGTCAACTTCATATTTTCAGGAACATTTTTTAGCGTGACAGCTTTTATATCATCATTGAAACGACATAGCCATCGTAAAAATGCAAGAAAATTCCCTTGATTCGTTGAATTTTCAGATTCATCATGCCCACGAAATGGAAGCCCTTGTTGTAAAAGTATCCTGCTAACACCAACTGATGCACCTAAACAAGTTCGATAATCAATTCGATCTTGGTTTGAGTGTTTTGAGAGAATTGTTTCAATATGCTGTTTTTGGTTTAATAAGACCTCACAACTTCTCCAAGCTTTATTATGGGCACTATTCGGTCCTCCAATATGAATTTGTAGTCTATCTTTTTTCTTCCAATTCGAAAATCCAACACCAACAAAAGATTCACCACCAGATTGCTCTCTATCAGGTTTAAATAGATAACAACATAGACAAAAGGCAACATCTTTTTCTATGTTGTACTCTAACCAAGTAGGAAACTCACTAAACCAACTAGGATTAAATCGTCTTTGTTTTGCTCCAAAATTTTTGTAAGGAAAATTATGCCCTCGAGGTTGACAAGGATCTCCAAAAAGGTTGACAAGGACCTTTTTGGAGATAAGCTCTTCGAACTTGGTCTCGAACATTTGGATGGTAACTCAATATTTGATTACGTAATCCGGGATCAGTTGGCAAATTTTCCAAGCTAACTTCCATAGTTTGGTTTGAACTACTATCATTTTTCTTTTGACTCTTTGCAGGTGACGACTCCACTAACTCAGACTTTGATTTTCTTTTGAAAAATCTTTCCATAACTGAAATACATATATGAACTAAATTTAAATTGAAACAATTATGAACATCTTCTCAAACTTATAAACCGAAGCAAATTGAGCATTCAATTCAAAACAATATATTAATCAAACCAATAGAAAATCATATATATAGAAATTTATAAATTAAAATTAAAATTTCACCAACACAAGTTCACAATTGCATAAATAATTACATACTACGCAAGAAAAATTACAAGGGATAGACAAATACATACTTGGAGTTGAATAGCGATTTACCAAATATCTCCAAAGCCTTTTCTATTTGGTAATCTACACATAAATTGAAAGACCCATTAAAATCAATAGAAAAAAAAAAACTTGATAATATAATTAGAATTTGAGAAGAAAAAAACTCACAATCAATTGCCTGGTCTGGTCGTGTTTCTAACCCAAGAAAAAAGAAAAAGGCTTAGGTTTATTGATTTATACAAGAAGACAATATATAATAATAATAATAGTTCTAATCCTTTTAGGAATGAGTAATGTATGATTTTAGGATATTGGCTGTTAATAGGGCCCACGTTGCTGAAATCTACTTTGGTTGCTTGCTGGATCACGCCACTATGGCTTAAATTCTTAGGCTGAAATCTGCTTTGGCCCATATGCCTTCTACAATCTTCTTTTGCCAGACTTTGTATAGTGTATACTAGAACTATTTTTTTTTAAATAAAATTTCAGTGGGGGCCAGTGACTGCACTGGTCCCCATGTGCCTCCGCCACTGCCCTCTCTCCAACCACCCTGCTGCAACCACAATTCCCCCCTCCCCTCCTTAACTTATTAATCCAATGTAAACTATAATGACTACACATGATAGAACACACATCAAGAATATACAAGTGCACATCTTCTCAATCTGATCCCTTCATGTACTGATTCTAGATGGGGTGAATTTTTTTTGTGTGGGTTGGCTTGATTGGTTGAGCAGGGGCACTTGTATTTTATATGCATCTGCCTAGGAGTCTCTCCCATCAAGAAAAACTCTCAAGCAGTCCTTATTGCATTAGGAAATAAAAACCCTAGTCCATATTAATTAGAAATCCCTTTGGCCCATGTATTTAACTTAAACACTCATACAAAGGTAGGCCGAGTAGCAATTGAGTCCTTGATCATTATTGAGCCCAAGACAACCCTATGATGATTAGAAGACCACTTAAGTAGGTAATTAGAATAATCCAATGTATTATATTCTCCCACTTGGACAAATAATCATCAAGGCTTCAAAGTTGATCACTATATGGCCATGTAGAACTCAACATCACTCTATTCCTAAATCAAGTCATTGTCAAAAATGTAAACTTACATGGAACTGTCGGAACACATTGAATTTATAACATCCAAGGTTCTTACAACCACACATATAAGCTTGCAAAATCACATAAGGCTTCCATCAAGACTAGGATTGTTGCATTCCTAAAAGGACACAAATTAATGTGCAAACAACCAATTAAAAATACCCGCAAGTGCACGAATCTATCGAAGTATATATTATGTAAGTACGGGGTCGATCCCACGAAGAACTTGTCGGCTTCCTATAAGTTCTAATTTGAGTACGTAAAGAACACTTATTCAACACACCACAAATGCACAAATGCAAATTGGAAACTAAAAATGAGTAAAGAAATGTAAAAGAAATGAAACAACACAAGAAACCAAAGAAAAACAGAAACAGCACTTTCTATCACCCTTTTATCACCTGTGAACAGTGCCGTGCACAGTGAAAATGAACAGTGACGACCGGTCATGAACAGTGACGACCGGTCGTTTTTGGACAGATTCATGTGCGACCGGTCGCCTGAACAGTAACGACCGGTCGTTTTTGGGCAGATTCGTTTCTCTGTTTTTCCAGTTTCGACCTATGTCCAGTGTTTTGCCTATAACTTTCCAACCGTTTATCCAAAATTCACGTTCTTTATACGGGTGGATTCAGCACACAAAAACGAAGAACACATCGCGGACCAAAAGTCCAAAACAGTTACGAAAATAAACAGAATTCAGTAAACAAGACACACAACGTAACAAACACACAACTCACACACACATTGGGGGGGGGGGGGGGGGTGGTTTTGGTTTGGTTCAAGTGACCTATTTCTATTGCATGAAAGTAAATGGACTTTGAATTTAAATGAGAATAGCAGAGATGAATTATCACAATGTGAAATTAAAATGTAACAAACACTAGGGTTTCGGAATCCACCCTAAACAATTCTACCCAAGTTCATGAATACTCAAGTGATGAACTCTAAACGTGTTGTTGAAGATGTTCGCAATCAAGACCAGTACGAGTGGCTCAAGACGCATTGATTCTCTCTAATGTACGTAAAGTGCAGTACGAGTGCTACAATACTTGTGCCTTCCCTATAATCGAATCTAGGTGTGCTTAGTACTTTGATTCAATTACAAGAAAAACCCATTAAGTTCAAAGAGAATATGAACATCACAAGAATCCTAATAGCATGGTGTTTACATTAGGTATTCAAGAAACCAATTCACATGAATGATTCTTACTTCATCCATTTATTGCTTAGGATAACATGAAGATACACATAACCCCAACAACCTCAAGAAGCATGCTTTCAAAGGTGATCAATCAAAGAAGAACATACATCAAGGATAGATTAATTTGGTGAATTGGAATTCAACAACAATATCCAGAAATTCATACACTCAAGTATCAAAACAATAAGGCAATCATGTTTAGGGCTTCAACCTAAGCCCTAGCTAAATAAGAAGTTACATTGAAACTAAGAAATTACAAGAAACAAATAAAATGAAAGAAACTAAGAACAAAGAGGAGAAAGAGAATGCATCTTCAACCCCTTGGATCCTTGCCTCAAGGCTCCCCAAGGTTCTCTCTAATTGTTATGCCATTCTTCCCTCCCCTTAGTTGCTCCTTGCTCTCCTCCTTCTTGCTCTCTAGCTCTCAAAAATCTCTGCAAAGTTTGGAATGATCGAATGAATTGCTTTCCCACGTTCAAAAGCCTCTCATACTTCAGATTGCACTCACCTTTCCCTTGCCCATCAATTTACAGCTCACACTTTGAATATAAAATTCATTCTTTCCTCCAAAGCCTTCACCCATTGTCCCCTTGCCATGATGAAGCTTTGTCCTTGAAAATATGCTCTTTGCCTCAGAAAATATCTCTTTCACTAAGGTAAATTCTTGTTACCAAGTGTTATGGTAACAAGAAGAATCAAGTGACACATTGGAGGTAAAAGCTGGACTACTTCGGATTTCTAAAGCTGTGGTAACATGCTGGATTGGTTGGATAGGCAATACTTGTCCAATGGAGCTCAAATTTGGATATGTTGTAGTTAACATCCATTGGAACAAGTTTCATGAAGATCTTCACCTCATCCGAGCACCAGAGCATGTTGATCCCAGGCCAAGAAGTTGACCTACGAAAATGAACAAAAACAGAATTTATAACCAATAATGCACTTTTAGCTCATTTTCATTCTAACCAAGGTAAAATCTAAGAAAACACAAAAAGGAAGTAAAAAGCTATAAAATGTCAAGAACTAACTCAAAATAATAGGTGAATAACATGAAAAATCATGTGTAAAAATGAACCGAACAAGGACTCAGAATGATCATGACAAAACTTAATTTGTGTTGACTTTGTAATTGAGTCAATATGCTCTTTGTGCTATTATTTTGTGTATCACATTGCCCAATTCCGTCAATTTAGTGACATTGTTAACTCGCTGACGTGATGTGAACATTTTAATAATTTTGTAAGTTAAAACCTGAATAAAAAATATTTATAAAAAAAACATTTTTTTTAAGAACTTGCAATTTTTGAAGTGTTTAAAAAAAGAAACCCCTCCTCCCCTCCTCCCCCTCCCCCTCTCTCCAACCACCCTGCCGCAACCACATTCCCCCCTCCCCTCCTTAACTTATTAATCCAAGACATTGAAGAAGTTGGGAGATGAATTGTGTTTGACTACCCAATCCCACTACCACGACCAACCCAAGCCACACCCACCCTTGTTGTCGTCACCATCATCATCCATATCCCAACCATTTGGAGGCAAATGATTGGTTGAAGTTGGAGAATATCAAGTCCAGATGTGGTCGGGTTTGGGGAGAGAGAGAGAGAGAGAGAGAGAGAGAGAGGGGGGGGGGGGGGTGGAGGGTGGTGGTGGTGGTGGCGGCGGCGGCGGCTTGGTGGGGGAGGGTGAGGGTCGAGGGTATTGGGAAAAGGTTTGAGTTGTTGGTGTTTTTAAAAATAAAAAATATATATTTTGATAATGTTATTTTATTTTATTTTGTTGAATTTTAACTAATTTATAAAACTGATAATTGTTTGAATTTTTAAAAAAAAATTTAAAAAAATTTAAAAGTATTTTTAAAAATTTAATTTAGATTTTAAAATATTTTAATAGCTAAAATTACTAAAATACCCATGCCTTGTCAGCAAGATAACGGTTTTATTGAGAAATTTGACGGAATGAGGCAACGTGAGACACATAATAATAGCACAGAGGACATATTGACTCAGTTGTAAATTTAGGGAATAAACTTAGATTTTCGAAAAAGCATTGGAGCATATAAATAAATAAGCCTATAACAAAGCATGATGCAACATTCCCAATATTATGAACAGAATATGAACAAATTATTATTTATTTATCGAATATGAACAAAATTTAACTCCCAAATAAATTATGGGGGTTTCACTAAAACACCCAAAATGGGGCCTGAAATTATAAAAAAACCCAACACCCAAAACACTTTATAAACACACCCAAAACCCATCATTACACACTCAAAACTCATTTATAAACACACCCAAAAAATATACAATTGTTGATTTTGGGGTTGATTTTGGGTGTGTTTCTATGTTTAAATAGTGTGTGGGTTTTTTTATAAATACATGCCTAGGATTGGGTTTATTTATAATAATCTAATAAATTATTAGGTGGTTCCCATTTTATATTATTGGTGGACATTTTCTATTGACGTGAGCCATATTTAGGATAGAATTAATACGTTGACTAATTTGTAATTAATTACTAATTGTAATTAGGTTTTGTTGTGTACTTCTTTCCTTGTAAGAAAATATTCTTGGCTTATTATCACAAAACGTCCCTGACGTTTGTGAAACTATCACATTGCATCCTTAAAGTTTTTTTCTATCACTGATGGTCCTTAACGTTAATATAGGTGCTCTCAAATAGTCCTTCTGTTAAAAAAAACTGTTAAATTCAGGGATATAATCGTCAAATCAATCCAAAATTATAAAATATATATATAAGTTTCTCTCTCCCCTCTTTCTTTTCTGTTTTCTTTCCTTCTCTCTTCTCTGTCTCTGTCTCTCTTTCTTTTTCTCTTCTTTCTTCCTCTCCCCGAGTTCAGTCATCTATCTCCTTTTTTTTTTTTTCCTTCCCTTCTCTTAATCAATAAAACGAACCTGCATATTAACTTTCAAGACATCAAGAGGCGTGATTGCAAGATGGGTAGTGCCAGCACTGAGCATTTCACCAACAGTGCAGAGCCCATAATATGCAGGTGAAAATTCTTCACACAGCCTCCCTTCAACCCTTCTCATGATCTTTCCTTGTTCCCAAACTCTCTCACTTCCAATCTCAAATTATCACATTCCTACAAGCTCCAGGGCCAAGTGGACCAAAACCCATTTCATAGATTCTTCGGTTGGAGCTGGGTCAAATAGCGAGAGAGAAAGAGAGAGAGAAAGAGAGAGAGAAAGAAGAAAATAAGAAAGACAGAGAGAGAGAGAGAAGAGTGAACTCGGTGAGAGTAAGAAGAAGAAGAAAAGAAAGAGAGAAAAAAGAAGAAGAAAGAAAGAGAGAAGGGAATGAAATAAAAAAGAAAGAGGAGAGAGAAGCCTGCACTCGGGGAGAGGAAGAAAAAAGAAAAAAAGAAAGGAAGAGAGAGAGAGAAGAGAGAAGGAAAGGCAACAAAAAAGAAAGAGGGGAGAGAGAAACTTATATATATATATATATATATATATATATTATAATTTTGGATTGATTTGACGATTATATCCCTAGACTTAACATTTTTTTTAACAGAAGGACTATTTGAGAGCACTTATATTAACGTTAGGGACCATGAGTGATACAAAAAAGCTTTAAGGATGCAATGTGATAATTTCGCAAACGTCAGGGACGCTTTGTGATAATAAGCCAATATTCTTTACTTGGAAGAGAAGTCTTTGTACCCCATATACCTCCATTTGGAGAAGAATAAACACTCTGAAATTTAACTAAGAACTTTCTGTGTTTAATATTCTTTTCTTCATGGTATCAGAGCGGTTTGATTAACCGGGGCTTTACCTTTACCCCTTACTCAATATGTGGTGTTCATTTGTTTTGCTTGAATGTTTATCCTTATCTCTTACCCAATACATGATGTTTATGTGTTGGGCTTGATTGATTGACTTTAATGTGGACTTGGCCCCACGTGTGACCCACTATATGGTGGTCCCACGTGAGGTGGCCTGTTGAAAAATATAAATTTCCACATAAGAAACTTGACAAATAAAAATACAACATATAATGAATGGTTTCACTACTAGTATCACCGATGCCTTTTATAATAAAACCTCACACCTACTGAGCTTTGTAGGTGGTTAAGTTGGTGACAATATTAGTGTTATTAGTAGTGAGTTGTTAGCCAGTCTCTCTGAAATTCTTCATTTTCCTCTATCCTGAGCATTATGAATATTTCATAAATTATGTAGTACTTGTTTAATAGTAGTTACTCCAGCTAACATTAGGGGATTTATCATGAAAAATCATCCTATTACGTTGATATTTGCCAAGAAATTATAACAATCCGTTTCACATATAAAGAAGGTTTTGCACGTAGGGTTAATCGTTTTATTAGTCCCTGAACTTAGACCCGATTTGCATTTGAGTACTTTAATTTCCAAAATGGTTCCTGTGGTTCGTCAACTTCAATTTCGTTAGGACAAATGGTGTTGCCGTCAATTTTGTTAACTTTTCTATTAAATGCAGAGGCAAAATGGTATTTTTGTATCAAAATTGATTAAAATATGAATAAAAAATTAAATTTTTTTTAAAAAAACTCTCTCTCCCCTTCTATCCCGATTTCTACTCCCCCAAACTTGAAATTTTTTTTTTTTGGGGGGTTGGTTTTTTATGTGATTTTCTTTTATTGTTATTTTTTAAAGATATGATTTTTTTAGTTTACTCCGGAAAGATCCCTGGTACATTCAACCGTACCGTAAAGTGTTTTTTGGTCGAACACATCTCTCGTCCCCTTAGCATACAATTTTTCATCAACAGATTCAGAAATTAATCGAGTGAATAACTCACCAACTTCATATTTAATCAATTTGGATAATAATTGAACTTAGAATTTATCACATAGAAGTCGTTATCTGTATCAATTATACCAAAACAAAATTCGTATATGACTAGTTTAAAAGGCAACCTTTCATTTTAATTATAGCTCCTTGACTGTGAGGGCAACACTTGCCAAGCTCTAAGCTAGCTGTATTAAGGCAGCTTTTTCATGATACCAAGTTCTTTAATTGCCGAATAGAAGTCCAACAATGTGCTAGCCCATATGCAGAAGTACTTTGTTCTATTATAGTTATAGACTTAGATATGCCACTAACTAGTTTACTATGGTATCACAAATGTGGAATTTCTTTAGGTACGTAATATTTGTGCCAGTAACATATTCAAGTTTTCCTCAAAAACCCTATTCCTTACAAATTTTACCTGATTTAAACAATTATGTTCCACAACCAAAGGTTTGGGTTGTACAAAGGTATCTTGAAGAAAAAGAAAGAAAGATAAAAGACTCGAGAGAGAGAGTTAAGGGTTTTAAGTAAATCATGTTCAATAAATTGAACTAGGATTTAATTCTTGAAAAAAAAACGCATACAAATATGACAATCACGATTATTGGACTTCTATTTATATGATCTGTGTAATTCACTTTGCGGAGCAGTATTAGTATACACGTTATAAATAATCATATTCACTTTGGTGGCCGTGCTATTTGTGGAAGTAAAAAAAATTGGTATGAAAATGTGATATGTCTACCATTACTCTCACATTTATTGTACAAATAAAATATATGAATGCAAATATAAATTACTTTATAATTACCATAAGTAATATTTTCTTTTTTAGAATACAAGTGATAGTACAAACTACAAGGGAGGGGGATTTCCCTCTCTATCACACATACACGCGCACACACACAACTATGATGCTATGGGAGTTCGAACCTGAAATCTGTGTTATGCAAGTCAAGGCCCTTTTTTACTAGGCTAAACTCCGTTGACCATGAGTAATATTTCCTAAGACTATAGTTTATTACCATTTCTAGGAAGAGCTTAGCACTCTCATTCACAAAGAGTACATCTCCAAAACAAATGTACTTCAAAATAGTGGTAAAATTTAAATCTAACATAACAACTCCCACAAATAGCACGGCCACCTCTCATTTTATAATTGGAATCTAGAAATTCTCTTATTAGAAAATTAACACAATTCATGCAAATTTACTCTAGAAAGATCCCTACTACATTCAACCGTACCATAAAGTGTTTTTTTTGGTCAAACGCATCTCTCGTCCCTAGAGCATATGAAAGTTCATTGATAATTTTAGAAGTTAATCGAGCGAACAACTCACCAACTTCATATTTAACCAAGTTTGGATGATCATTGAATTTTGAATTTATTTCACAAAAATTGTTATCTGTATCAATTAACAATTATACCAAAAAAATATGTATAAGAGTATTTTAAAAGACAACCTTTCAGCCAAATTATGGCTCCTCGACTGTGAGGGCAGCGCGTGCGAAGCTCTAAGCTAGCTACACTGAGGCAACTTTTGCAGCAAGCCAAATAGAATTCCAACATTGTGCTAGCCCATATACAGAAGTACTTTGTTCTATTAAAGAATTAAATGTGCCACTAACTAGTTTATTGTGGGTCGCTTCTTTGCCTACCCAACAAACGCCAACTCAGTAGCTTCACCAAGTTACCCCATGGTGGACGCAACTTCTAGCTTGCAAACTACTGTTTTAACACAAAAAATGCAATTAAATTTCTTAACCATGTTAATTGAAATAATCACCCAACATTATTAATAATTTTATTGCCAATACAATTATAGGAATTGAGTGGACCATTAGACAAATCTGGACAATTAATTTCAATAAAGAAAATGACATTTATTTTTGTATTTTGAAAAATATATGCATATGTACAAAATAGAAGAGTCAAATTTAATTTCTCCATAAATGTAAAAGTTCTAATTCTCAATAAATTGAGGTTGGTTCCAAAATTGTTACCACATTCATTGTAGCAATGCTCACAATTGCATAAGATAGAGAATTAATTAGTATAACTTATCTGGAGGTATATGATACTCGACCCTCAATATCTCGATTCCATCATGCTTGAAAATCACGTAAATCTCTATTCTCATAAATAAAATAAGCTTTGGACAAGATCGTTAGTGCAATATATATGTATAGTTATATAAAATACTTGAAAGACACCACACATAACGTAACTTGATCCATTTTGGAAAAGCCAAAGATAGTTGATATCCAACATTAGCAATAATATAATTACAATATTAATATACCAACGCTATTGAAATAAAGTCATTAATTAAATATATTAATAAAATAAGTTGCAGTCTGAGCTTAGCAAAATTTTAATTAGTCATTCCAAATGAATGGCCAGCGTAAATTATTAATTTAAGAAAATATATTAATCGGCTCTTAAATTTCATCAAAACAAACTCTCAATTTCACAATATAAGTGTTCACTGAATAAGAAGCAAATCACAAATTAAATATGTAACTAAAATTTATATAGAGGAATAATGTCAGAATGTTAATATAGAGGAATAATACCATAATTATAAGAGTCAAAACAAACAATTTTTCCTCAAAATTATACAAACCAATAATTATATTTAACCAACAAACTAATAATAAAAAATATTTGGATAGAACTCTGAAACTCATGGATAAACGGTTCTTTGAACAAAAGGCTGGGAACTTGTTTGGTTGTTTAAATAGAAAATTCAAATCATCACACCAACAATTTCAAACCAACACGCCTTTAATAAATAAAATTAAATAGATTTTAACTGGAACAAACATATTGCCATGCAAAGCTTACATAACTATAGATGTGAAATTGCAACAATTGTAAACTATTGTGAAATTGCAATAATTGTAAACTACAAACAACCTACAGCAGTACGGAAAGAAAATAATTTTAACATACAAAGGCTTAAGAATGTTATGAAAAAATATAATTTTCCTTTTCCGTAAAGCCAAATACAAAAATCTTTATATTATAAATAACATATAAAAAAATTGGAAAGTTTTTAAGGTACAATGAAATTGAAGAAAACAAATTAATAGGTAAGTAAAAGCAAAATAGATAATAAATAAGAAGGTGAGTTTGGTACTGTGAAGCACGTTAAAGACGTTGTCCTAAATCCTTTGTAGCCTCCCTACGTGCAGGTACTGGCGGTCTACACGACTCCAAGATACAACCCCTTATACACAAACTCAAGATCCGCTATGAGCACGTTCATAGACGGATATAGGTATCCAAGTCACAGAACCGTTGCCAAAAATAATAATATAAGTAGAGAAAATATAAAAGGTATAAGAGGAGAGAATCAGACTGTGGTAGTGATATTCTGATGGTATTGTGGTTGTTCAAATCTGAAGGAGGAGTGGCCTTTTATAGGCATCCAAGAACATATAACCTTCACCACATTAAACCATAAAATTAAGGCATTCAATATAGAAATAATACCTGAAAATTAAATATGTATAACCCCCCACAATAAATAAAATACAACATGTATTTCCTAGACTGAACAACATTTCAAAAACGGTGTGACTGTTAATGTCACAGTTATTGTTACATTAGCGTGCTTGATACATACATATAACATTATGCATTAGTAGGGGCTTTCATTTTTAAACGGATATTTGAAGAAGTGCCATATGCTTGGTTTATTCATATCTGAATTATGAATGTGAGAAGGTTTGCTTCTATTGAAATTATTCCTTGTCAACCAAGGTGGTTGGTGTGAGTGGTTCGGCACTCTCATTCCTTAAGAAAGGTCAGGAGTTCGATCCCTGCTCTCGTACGGAGTCACCACTTTGGCCAACACTTTACCCCTTACGGGCCGACCCGGTGTGAGTGAGGATTAGTCTGGGTTGTGGTTAAGGCTTAAAAGTGCCACCCATAGTTGGGGCCCATCCAGGACCATCTCATGGTTCAGACAAAAAAAAATAATTATTCCTTGTCTGCTTCTATGCCAAAATGTTTTCTTGCCCAGAAAACCCTTTCTCTTGCTTCCTATTGTCTTTTCTTAATATACTCTATTAATTTTTTTGTTTCATAGAAGTGCTTTTTTAAGATAATGTCTATTTGCAATTAACAGGAATTGTATACTTGGTTTATTCATATCTGAATTATTGTTTTTTTTTATATTATATAATGCTCAGACAGCATTCCCAAATAGGAAATGTTTCTAAAATTCTTTTGTTATTTGCAGGTTTTGAGATGTTTTACTGAGTAGCGAGAATGGTGAATAATAATATTGTGATAGGTCAATCAAAATCTTCTGGGTACTGGAAATGGATTTCTAATTAGGTTAAAAGTTTAAAGTCAAATCCTAGTGGCGTCAGGTTGTTGTTTTGGGTGGTCCCGCTGGTCTAGATCTTAACTAAACTACATGTTGTTGGAATTATCCATGAATGGAGTAAATTTTTTTTTTAAAAAAGGAACAAAAACCAAATTATATGATCCCTTATAAATCCTAAACCAAAATTTGATAGATCTCTATAAAAGGAACATGGATATTGGGTTACTGTTCTAAATACTTCCAGATTTCGACTATGATCGACTGATGTAAGACCGGGAGAAAAATATATAGCAATGTTACTGATTGTTTAACTCACGATTGATGTTTTCTGTAAATTGTAGAAAAGTGAAGAACATAGCATCACACTAGTAGGATTCTTGGAATTCCCTAGAGACCTTGGGCATCACACTTGGCTGCATTGCATCATAGAATCCCCTACGTCATCATAATTAATAAACTTTTGGACGGAGTTGACAGCAGGGGCAAAATGAGTCACCAAACCATAGTCAAGCGAGGTAAGTGGGTCATTTGACCGTGATTTCAAGGGGCATTGGTGTAAATAAGCTGCTCAAAATAAGTGAAATAATGAAAGACACTAGAAGACTCTTGGTCTGGTACAGCTGAAATACAGCCCATAATTGACCCCACCCAATTAGGCAAGGTCCGAAGTTAGTCCAACAAAATCCAGCTTTTGACAAATCAAGACTTGGCATTGTAGACTTCTTATCACACCTCTGGTAGACTTTTGAAGTGTGCTGACTTATATCCATAATTGACAGCTGCTATGTACATTTTTGACAATACACTCTGTTATTTGAAGTCAAATACGTATGTTTGGTTGTTGATAAGTTACATATAAAACAATAAATAAATATTTCTATGGACATATCTGGACACTGGGTATTTTTTTACTACGACGAAATCGAGCGAAGTGTGCTTTTATGAGTAGCTGTGAAAGTACTCTGAATCAGGAGATTGGTTGTCTTTTTTTTTTTTTTTTGTCAATGTAATTCTATTCAAATAAATTGAAAAGGATTACAGGAGGTGAAGGAAAACCGAAACACTAGCAAAACAAACAAACAAACAAACAAAGGGCCAAACAGTAAAGTACATAACAGACAGAGAAGGCCCAAAAACAAAAGCCCAAATTGAAAAACAGAAAACCCTAGATCTGAGCAAAGCCACAGCCGCGCAAGGAATGCGGGACCTTACATTTCTTACTTTGACAAGGTTCGCACATGTATATTAGTAATTTCTTATTTTCTTTGGACGTATAAAAATGAGACTCTTGGAACCTGTTTCTTCTTAATTTGTATAAAAATGGGGGCCATTCTGCACTGTTTACCCTTGCTGCTTCCAAAGTGAGGTCCTGAGAGGGAAAAATGTCGTGTCTAGTTTCAACACAAACTCTAGATCAATTCCCATAACATTATGACATGCAATTAGTTAGTAGGCATAAAATAGTTTCGGATTGAGCTCTGAGTGTGCGTCCTGTTCGTGCCTTGATTTTGCATTTCATAACATCTTCCCATAATCGTGAAACTCCCCAAGTTTCTTTCACCAAGTAGCTATGACCAAGTTTAAATTGGTAGTTATAGACAAGTTATAATAATTGTGAAACTCCCCTTGTTTTCTCTTGCACTGTTATGTAACGCTGCCTTTTCTTGCTTGGCACGTCGAAGGGAACCAGTGCTGTGGATTTTGTGCCTACTTTGAATTGAAGCCTCCTTTATTTATTTATTATTTTAAATAAATTAAAAAACAGGGAGAAAGAGCGAATATCAAGAATCAAAGTGAGACAACACTTCTTGATTTGAAGCACCTCCTGCAAGAGATAAAACAAAGGATTCCACCCGTTCTGGCTGAGCATAATGATCCAAGGGGAGATGTGGGTGGAAATACAGATGTGAGCCGGGGTAAGGGCTGCGTTCTTTTCATTCAATTTCACTTTTGCAACTAAGTTCTGTTTTGCCTTGATTTATTTGATACGGTAGCATCTTTTCTAAAGCTCTCTAGGACGACTCCAACTAACAACCCAGCAATGTTCTGTCATATTACAGGATCAAGAGCGCTGGGGGAATCAGATGAGGTCCCACTCGCTCTTCCTTTCTTCTGTTTTGTTATTCGTATACTGTCAATCTCTCTATTACGGATTATGGTTCACTTCTTAAATTTTGTTTTCTTTTGCACTTTTTCTTATTGAAACAAGATCCTGAAAGTAGTGTAGTTGTTAGTGTTCCTATTCTTTGTGCAATATGATGGTTTAATCTTAAAGTTGTTTCTTCTTTTTGCCTCAACCACATTTATTTTTCTTACATCCTTGAGATTATGCATAAAATCATCCAGCTTCCTTGCAACCTGACCTCCCTTTTACCTTTGCAGGTCAATAATATGTCTACTAATGTCTTTCCACAAACATCCATACCCTTCACTCTTTTGAGGACTTGCCCAAGACTGTTGTTGTCAATTTGAGTCAAGGTTTAGCTGTCACTAGCATGGAGTTTCATCCGGTGCAAAACATTCTGCTTTCGGTTTGCTCGTGCCAGAATTTATTCTCTTTGATCTTATCCTCTTGTTGTATGGTTTCAAGAATGTAATTACTTATATGTTGATTGGATTTTTTAAATGAAATTCTGCCAAATAGATGCTCACGTCGGTAATGTTAGTGATTTTGCTTTCACTTGCATAAACAAACAATTATGCATCGTAAGTTGTGGAGAGGACAAGACAATTAAGGTTAGGTTTGTATGGCATTTTCCTTCATTGCAAATGGATAAGGCTATGGCCTGCAATTGCAATCATCATGGTTATCTGTTTGCAGATATGGGATGCTGCCACTGGTGATAAGCTGCATACCTTTGAATCTCCAGTAGTGTGCGGAGATATAGAGGTTCTTATTTTGGTTATTACCACTTCTATTAATCTTGAGAGGGCTATGTTCATTGTTATATATTTAGAGGTTAATGTTAGAATTGAAAAAACACTTGCCTTTAATATCTGTGTTAGGATTCTCCTTGTTTACGATTTAAAAAGGAAGTATGCTAGCAGTTTCAGCAAGTGAGGATGGTATTAAGGTACTGGAAAATGCTGAAGGTGTTCACCCGCTACGTTCACTTGAGAATCATGGAGGTTTTGTGTCTGGGCTGTCTTCTTGAACTACTGGGAAGGTAAAACTGTTGTATTAAATTTATCAAATGACCCAAATTTCAGATTTACTAAGTGATCAGAATGGTTAAATAAAAAAATTATGTTGCAAGGATCCATAATTGGCACATTTGGTTCTTCCAGTTCTGCCCGTGGAACAAACAACGAAGTGCTCAAAATCGAGGTTTTAGTAAATATGGGAGTATGATACCTTGCATTTCGTAAGGGAAGCTCTTTCGAGAGCCACATTGGACTTGGGTTTGTTGGAAACCAGGCTAGCGTTTCATTATTCATACGAAGATACCCTTTTCATGGTATCTTGTAATGCACTTGAGCGTCCTAACATGATCATTATGGACCATAGCTTTGTTGTTCAGTTAGGGAGAGGTAAAATCAAAATACTTATGGACGGATGGCGTGGGAAGAAGTGAGGATCGGGGATTGATATAAAAGTGGTTACAGTGGGGTGGGCTGGTCATGTGGAGGACGAAAAACTGAACTCTTTGAGGGAATAATGGAAACAAGGCGGCAAAACTTTTCCTGGGCTAATTGATGCTGTGTTCCTAGGGGAGCAGCTCAATGATCTAGAAGAGATTGCCCTATACTTTAGAGTTTCTTTGACTTCACAAAAGAGAAGAAGGACAAAGGGTCTACTTAGTACTAATTTCCTTGTTTCCTTGTTTCCTTGTTGCCTAAGAACAATTAAGTACTACTCTCAACAGTTAGTCCTCCTTTGATATTGAGATTTCTATACAGGCAGCTAGGAAACATGAAAGGTCAAGTCCCTCCATCCTTTGACGAAGTCAAAGCAGCTCCAAAGTAGAGGGGCAATCTCTTCTAAATCATCGAGCTACTCCCTTGAGAACACAACATTAATCAGTCAAGAAAAGAAGAAGTTATTTTGCCGCCTTGTTTCCATTGTTCCCTTAAAGCGTTCAGTTTTTTGTCATCCATATGACCAGCCCACACCACTGTAACCACCGTCACATCAACCTCTGGTCCCCACATCTTCCCACATCACCCATCCACAAGTATCTTGATTTTACCTCTGCCCAACTGAAAAACAAAACTATGATCCATAACGACCATGTTAGGATGCACAAGTGCATCACAAGATACCATGAAAGGAGTATCTTTGTATGAAAAATGAAATACAAGCCTGGTTTCCAACGAACTTATGTCCAACGTACCTCTAAAAAGAGCTTCCCTTATGAAACACAATGTATCATACTCCCCTATTACTAAAACCTCGAGATTGATCAGTTCGTTGTTTGTTCCATGGGCAGAAGTGGAAGCACCCAAATGTGCCAATTATGGATCCATGCAATAATTTTTTTTTTCTTTTACAACCTTTTTGATCACTTAGTATATCTGAATTTTAGGTCACTTGATAAATATGATACAATAGTTTTACCTTCCAAGCAGTTCCAGAAGACAGCGTAGAGGCAAATACTCCGCGATTCTCAAGTTAATGCACTAGTTCACCTTCGGCATTTTCCAATACCTCAATACTATAATCTGTAATAAAGAAGAAGCTATTTTGCCACCTTGTTTCCATTACTCCCTTGAAGCGTTCAGTTCTTTGTTCTCCACATGACCAACCCACACCACTGTAACCACCGTCACATCAACCGCTGGTCCCCACTTCTTACCACATCATCCGTCCACAAGTATCTTGATTTTACCTCTCCCCAACTTAACAACAAAGCTACAGTCCACAACGATCACGTTAGGACGCACAAGTACATCACAAGACACCATGAAACTGCTTGGACGCACAAGTACATCACAGTCCACAACGATCACGTTAGGACGCACAAGTAAATAATGAAACATTAGCCTGGTTTCCAACGAACTTTTGGCCAACATGGCTCTAAAAAAAGCTTCCCTTATGAAACACATGGTATAATACACCCATATTACTAAAACCTCGAGTTTGATCAGTTTGTTGTTTGTTCTATGGGCAGAACTGGAAGCACCAAATGTGCCAATTATGGATTCATGCAACACAAATGTTTTTATTTTCCAACCTTTCTGTTCACTTAGTAAATCTAACTTTTGGGTCACTTGATAAATATGATACAACAGTTTTACCTTCCCAGCAGTTCCAGAAGACAACCCAGAGGCAAAAATTCCATGATTCTCAAGTGAATGCACTAGTTCACCTTCCGCATTTTCTAGTACCTCAATACTTTAATATATAATAAAGAAAAAGCTATTTGGCCGCCTTGTTTCCATTGTTCCCTTAAAATATTCAGTTTTTTGTCCTCCACATGACCAGCCCACATCATTGTAACCACCGTCACATTAACCTCTAGTCCCCACTTCTTCCCGAATCATCCGTCCACAAGTATCTTGATTTTACCTCTCCACAACTTAACAACAAAGCTATGGTCCACAACGATCATGTTAGGACGCACAAGTGCACCACAAGATACCATGAAAGGAGTACCTTTGTATGAATAATGAAACACTAGCATCGTTTCCAATGAACTTATGTCCAATGTGGCTCTAAAAATAGTTTCTCTTATGAAACACAACATATCATACTCCTATATTATTAAAACCTCGAGTTTGATCAGTTCATTATTTGTTCCATGGGCAGAATTGGAAGCACCAAATGTTATGGATCCATGCAACAAATTTTTTTTATTTTATAACCTTTTTTATCTCTTAGTAAATCTAAATTTTGGGTCACTTGATAAATATGATACAACAGTTTTAACTTCCTAGCAGTTGCAGAAGACAGGCTAGAGGCAAAAACTCCACCATTCTAAAATGAATGCACTAGTTCACCTTCGACATTTTCCAATACCTCAATACCATAATCTGTAATAAAGAAGAAACTATTTTGCTGCCTTGTTTTTATTGTTCCCTTAAAGCATTCAGTTCTTCGTCCTCCACATGATCAGCCCACACTGTTGTAACCACCGTCACATTAACCTTTGGTTCCCGCTTTTTCCCGAATCATCCGTCCACAAGTATCTTGATTTAACCTCTCCACAACTTAACAACAAAGCTATGGTCCACAATGATCATGTTAGGACGCACAAGTGCATCACAAGATATCATGAAAGGAGTATCTTTGTATGAATAAGGAAACACTAGCCTGGTTTCCAACAAACTTATGTCGAACAAGGCTCTAAAAAGAGCTTCCATTATGAAACACAAGGTATCATACTCCTCTATTACTAAAACCTCGAATTTGATCAGTTCTTTGTTTGTTCCATGGGCAAAACTGGAAGCACCAAATGTGCCAATTATGGATCCATGCAACATAATTTTTGTATTTTACAACTTTTCTAATTACTTAGGAAATTTGAATTTTGGGTCATTTGATCACTATGGTACAACCGTTTTTCCTTCCCGACAGTTCCATAAGACATCCTAAAGGCAAAAACTCAACGATTCTCAAGTGAATACAATAGTTCACCTTCGACATTTTCCAATACCTCAATACCATAATCTGTAATAGAGAAGAAGCGATTTTGTTGCCACGTTTCCATTGTTCCCTTAAAGCGTTCAGTTCTTTGTCCTCCACATAACCAGCCCACACCACTGTCACCACCGTCACATCTATGGGTGAGTCCTTAATTAGGATTTTGGTTCCTTATTTCATTAGAATTTTGGTTACTTACCAATTATTATTAGTACAAGTCAAACAATATGGTAGAATATTTTCAAATGTATTTCATTCTCCGAAAGGAGGTATTTATAATGCAAGGTTACAAACCCTAGTAGGGTTAAACTAGGAAATAAAAGGAATCCTCATTACATAATATCTACACAAAAGAAAATAAATAAAATCCTAATACAATAAGAAGGAAATATCCTAATAGGGCTAGGATATCTCGCTAACAACATCAACCTCTGGTCCTCATTTCTTCCCGAATCATCATTCCACAAGTATCTTGATTTTACCTCTTCTCAACTGAACAACAAATCTACGGTCTATAACGATCATGTTAGGACGCACAAGTGCATCACAAGATACCATGAAAGGAGTACCTTTGTATGAATAATGAAACACTAGCTTGGTTTCTAACGAACTTATGTCCAACGTGGCTCCAAAAATAGATTCCCTTATGAAACACAACATATCGTACTCCCCTATTACTAAAACTTCGATTTTGGTTCCTTATTTCATTAGAATTTTGGTTACTTACCAATTATTATTTAGTACAAGTTAAATAATATGGTAGAATATTTTCAGATGTATTTCATTCTCCGAAAGGAGGTATTTATAATACAAGGTTACAAACCCTAGTAACTAGGAAATAAAAGGAATCCTAATTACATAATATCTACACAAAAGAAAATAAATAAAATCCTAATACAATAAGAAGGAAATATCCTAATAGGGCAAGGATATCTTGCAAACAACATCAACCTCTGGTCCTCAGTTCTTCCCGAATCATCCGTCCACAAATATCTTGATTTTGCCTCTCCAAAAATGAACAACAAAGCTACGGTCCATAACGATCATGTTAGGACGCACAAGTGCATCACAAGATACCATGAAATGAGTACCTTTGTATGAATAATGAAACACTAGCTTGGTTTCTAACGAACTTATGTCCAACGTGGCTCCAAGAATAGATTCCCTTATGAAACACAACATATCGTACTCCCCTATTACTTAAACTTCGATTTTGGATCCTTATTTCATAAGAATTTTGGTTACATATCAATTATTATTTGGTACAAGTCAAACAATATGGTAGAATATTTTCAAATGTATTTCATTCTCCGAAAGGAGGTATTTATAATACAAGGTTACAAACCCTAGTAGGGTTAAACTAGGAAATAAAAGGAATCCAAATTACATAATATCTACACAAAAGGAAATAAATAAAATCCTAATACAATAAGAAGTAAATATCCTAATAGGGCTAGGATATCTCGCTAACAACATCAACCTCTGGTCCTCACTTTTTCCCGAATCATTATTCCACAAGTATCTTGATTTTACCTCTCCTCAACTGAACAACAAATCTACGGTTTATAACGATCATGTTAGGACGCACAAGTGCATCACAAGATACCATGAAAGGAGTACCTTTGTATGAATAATGAAACACTAGCTTGGTTTCTAACGAACTTATGTCCAACGTGGCTCCAAAAATCGATTCCCTTATGAAACACAACATATCGTACTCCCTTATTACTAAAACTTCGATTTTGGTTCCTTATTTCATTAGAATTTTGGTTACTTACCAATTATTATTTAGTACAAGTCAAACAATATGGTAGAATATTTTCAGATGTATTTCATTCTCCGAAAGGAGGTATTTATAATACAAGGTTACAAACCCTAGTAACTAGGAAATAAAAGGAATCCTACTTACATAATATCTACACAAAAGAAAATAAATAAAATCCTAATACAATAAGAAGGAAATATCCTAATAGGGCATGGATATCTTGCTAACAACATCAACCTCTGGTCCTCACTTCTTCCCGAATCATCCGTCCACAAGTATCTTGATTTTGCCTCTCCACAACTGAACAACAAATCTACGGTCTGTAACGATCATGTTAGGACGCACAAGTGCATCACAAGATACCATGAAAGGAGTACCTTTGTATGAATAATGAAACACTAGCTTGGTTTCTAACGAACTTATGTCCAATGTGGCTCCAAGAATAGATTCTCTTATGAAACACAACATATCGTACTCCCATATTACTTAAACTACGATTTTGGATCCTTATTTCATTAGAATTTTGGTTACATATCAATTATTATTTGGTACAAGTCAAACAATATGGTAGGATATTTTCAAATGTATTTCATTCTCCGAAAGGAGGTATTTATTATACAAGGTTACAAACCCTAGTAGGGTTAAACTAGGAAATAAAAGGAATCCTAATTACATAATATCTACACAAAAGGAAATAAATAAAATCCTAATACAATAAGAAGGAAATATCCTAATAGGGCTAGGATATCTCGCTAACAACATTAAGCTCTGGTCCTCATTTCTTCCCGAATCATCATTCCACAAGTATCTTGATTTTACCTCTCCTCAACTGAACAACAAATCTACGGTCTATAACGATCATGTTAGGATGCACAAGTGCATCACAAGATACCATGAAAGGAGTACCTTTTTATGAATAATGAAACACTAGCTTGGTTTCTAACGAACTTATATCCAACGTGGCTCCAAAAATAGATTCCCTTATAAAACACAACATATCGTACTCCCCTATTACTAAAACTTCGATTTTGGTTCCTTATTTCATTAGAATTTTGGTTACTTACCAATTATTATTTAGTACAAGTCAAACAATATGGTAGAATATTTTCAGATGTATTTCATTCTCCGAAAGGAGGTATTTATAATACAAGGTTACAAACCCTAGTAACTAGGAAATAAAAGGAATCCTAATTACATAATATCTACACAAAAGGAAATAAATAAAATCCTAATACAATAAGAAGGAAATATCCTAATAGGGCTAGGATATCTCGCTAACAACATTAAGCTCTGGTCCTCATTTCTTCCCGAATCATCATTCCACAAGTATCTTGATTTTACCTCTCCTCAACTGAACAACAAATCTACGGTCTATAACGATCATGTTAGGATGCACAAGTGCATCACAAGATACCATGAAAGGAGTACCTTTTTATGTATAATGAAACACTAGCTTGGTTTCTAACGAACTTATGTCCAACGTGGCTCCAAAAATAGATTCCCTTATGAAACACAACATATCGTACTCCCCTATTACTAAAACTTCGATTTTGGTTCCTTATTTCATTAGAATTTTGGTTACTTACCAATTATTATTTAGTACAAGTCAAACAATATGGTAGAATATTTTCAGATGTATTTCATTCTCCGAAAGGAGGTATTTATAATACAAGGTTACAAACCTTAGTAACTAGGAAATAAAAGGAATCCTAATTACATAATATCTACACAAAAGAAAATAAATAAAATCCTAATACAATAAGAAGGAAATATCCTAATAGGGCAAGGATATCTTGCTAATAACATCAACCTCTGGTCCTCACTTCTTCCCGAATCATCCGTCCACAAGTATCTTGATTTTGCCTCTCCACAACTGAACAACAAATCTACGTTCCGTAACGATCATGTTAGGACGCACAAGTGCATCACAAGATACCATTAAAGGAGTACCTTTGTATGAATAATGAAACACTAGCTTGGTTTCTAACGAACTTATGTCCAACGTGGCTCCAAAATTAGATTCCCTTATGAAACACAACATATCGTACTCCCCTTTACTGAAACTTCAAGTTTGATCAGTTCGTTGCTTGTTTCATTGGCAGAACTGGAAGCACCAAACGTGCCAATTATGGATCCATGAAACATAATTTTTTATTTTACAACTATTTTGAACTCCTAGAAAATCTGAATTTTGAGTCACTTGATAAATATAATACAATTGTTTTACCTTCCCAGCAGTTGCAGAAGGCAGCCTAGAGACAAAAACTCCACCATTCTCAAGTGAATGCACTTATTCACCTTCGGCATTTTTCAGTATCTCAATATCATAATATGTAATAAAGAAGAAACTATTTTGCAGCCTAGTTTCCATTGTTCCCTTAAAGCGTTCAGTTCTTCGTCCTCCGCTGTAACCACTGTCACATCAACCTTTTGTCAACACTTCTTCCCAAATCGTTCGTCAACAAGTATCTTGATTTTACCTCTCCTCAACTGAACAACAAAGCTACGGTCCATAACGATCATGTTAGGATGCACAAGTGCATCACAAGATACCATGAAAGTAGTACCTTTGTATGAATAACAAAACACTAGCCCGGTTTTCAACGAACTTATGTCCCTTAAAGCATTCAGTTCTTCGTCCTCCACATGATCAGCCACACTGTTGTAACCACCGTCACATTAACCTCTGGTCCCCGCTTTTTCCCGAATCATCCGTCCACAAGTATCTTGATTTTACCTCTCTACAACTTAACAACAAAGCTTCGGTTCACAACGATTATGTTAGGACGCACAAGTGGATCAAATGTGGCTCTAAAAATAGCTTCCCTTATGAAACACAAGGTACCATACTCCTCTATTACTAAAACCTCGAGTTTGATCAGTTCGTTGTTTGTTCAATGGACAGAATTGGAAGCACCAAATTTGCCAATACAACAGTTTTACCTTCTCATCAATTCCAGAAGACAGCCCAGAGGCAAAAACTCCACCATCCTCAAGTGCCGCCTTGTTTCCATTGTTCCCTTGAAGCATTCAATTATTCGTCCTCCACATGACCAGCCCACACCATTGTTACCACCGTCACATTAACCTATGGTCCTCGCTTCTTCCCGAATCATCCGTCCACAAGTATTTTGATTTTACCTCTCCACAACTTAACAACAAAGCTTCAGTCCACAACGATCATGTTAGGACGCACAAGTGCATCACAAAATACCATGAAAGGAGTAACTTTGTATGAATAATGAAACACTAGCCTTGTTTCCAACAAACTTAGGTCGAATGTGGCTCTAAAAAGAGCTTCCCTTATGAAACACAAGGTATCATACTCCTCTATTACTAAAACCTTGAGTTTGATCAATTCGTTGTTTGTTCAATGAACAGAACTGGAAGCACAATTATGGATCCATGCAACATAATTTTTATTTTTATTTTACAACCTTTTTGATCTCTTAGTAAATCTGAATTTTGGGTCACTTGATAAATATTATACAACAGATTTACCTTCCCAGCAGTTGCAGAAGACAGCCCAGAGGTAAAAACTCCACCATTCTCAAATGAATGCACTAGTTCACCTTCAGCATTTTTCCGTACCTCAATATCATAATTTATAATGAAGAAGAAACTATTTTGCCGCATAGTTTCCATTGTTCCCTTAAAGCATTCAGTTCTTCATTCTCCACAAGACCATCCCACACCACTGTAACCACTGTCACATCAACCTCTGGTCAACACTTCTTCCCGAATCGTCCGTCCACAAGTATCTTGATTTTACCTCTCCTCAACTGAATAACAAAGCTTCGGTCCATAACGATCATGTTAGGACGCACAAGTGCATCACAAGATACATGAAAGGAGTACATTTGTATGAATAACAGAACACTAGCCTAGTTTCCAACAAACTTATGTCGAATGTGGCTCCAAAAAAGCATCCCTTATGAAACACAATATATCATACTTCCAATTTACTAAAACCTCGAGTTTGATAAGTTCGTTGTTTGTTCCATGGGCAGAACTGGAAGCACCAAATGTGCCAATTATGGACCCATTCAACATAATTTTTTTATTTTACATCTTTTCTGATCACTTAATAAATCTGAAATTTGGGTAACTTGATAAATATGATACAACCGTTTTTCCTTCATGGTAGTTCCATAAGACATCTCAAAGGCAAAAACTCCCCGATTCTTAAGTGAATGCACTAGTTCACATTCGGCATTTTTCAGTACCTCCATACCATAATCTATAACAAAGAAGAAGCGTTTTTGCTGCCATGTTTCCATTGTTCCCTTAAAGCGTTCAGTTCTTCGTCCTCCACATGACCAGCCCACACCACTGTAATCACCGTCACATCAACCTTTGGTCCCCATTTTTTCCCGAATCATCCGTCCACAAGTATCTTGATTTTACCTCTCCCCAACTTAACAACAAAGCTATGGTCCACAATGATCATGTTAGGACGCATAAGTGCATCACAAGATACCATGAAAGGAGTATTTTTGTATGAATAATGAAACACTAGCCTTGTTTCCAACGAAATTATGTCCAACGTGGCTCTAAAAATAGTTTTCCTTATAAAACACAACGTATCATACTCCCCTATTAGTAAAACCTCGAGTTTAATCAGTACGTTGTTTGTTCCACTAGCATAACTGGAAGCACCAAATGTGCCAATTCTGGATCCATGCAACATAATCGTTTTATTTTATAACCTTTTTGATCACTTAGTAAATCTGAATTTTAGGTCACTTGATAAATATGATACAACAGTTTTACCTTCCCAGCAGTTCTAGAAGACAGCATAGAGGCAAAAACTCCACGATTCTCAAGTGAATGCACTAGTTCAGCTTCGACATTTTCCATTACCTCAATATTGTAATCTATTGTAAAGAAGAAGTTATTTTGCCTCATTGTTTCCATTGTTCCCTTAAAGCGTTTAGTTCTTTGTCTTCCATTGTACCAGCCCACACCACTGTAACTACCGTCACATCCACCTCTAGTCCTCTTTTCCTCCCATATCATCTATCCACAAGTATCTTGATTTTACCTCTCCCCAACTGAACAACAAAGCTACAGTCCATAACGATCATGTTAGGACGCACAAGTGCATCACAAGATACCATGAAAGGAGTATCTTTGAATGAATAATGAAACACTAGCCTGGTTTCCAACGAACTTATGTCCAACGTGGCTCTAAAAATAGCATTCCTTATGAATCACAAGGTATCATACTCCCTAATGATTAAAACCTCGAGTTTGATCAGTTTTTTGTTTGTTCCATGGGCAGAACTGGAAGCACCAAATGTGCCAATTATGGATCCATGTAACCTAATTTTTTTATTTTACAACATTTCTGATCGCTTAGTAACTCTGAATTTTGGGTCACTTGATAAATATAATACAACAGTTTTACCTTCCCAGCAGTTGCAGAAGACAGCCCAGAGGCAAAAACTCCACCATGCTCAAGTGAATGCAATAGTTAACCTTTAGCATTTTTCAGTACCTCAATACCATAATCTGTAATAAAGAAGAAGCTATTTTGCCACCTTTTTCTATAGTTCCCTTTAAGCGTTCAGTTCTTCGTCCTCCACATGACCAGCCCACACCACTGAAACCACCGTCACATCAACCTCTAGTCTCCACTTTTATCCACATCTTCCATCCACAAGTATCTTAATTTTACCTCTCCTTAACTGAACAACAAAGCTGTGGTCCATAACGATCATATTAAGACGCACAAGTGTATCACAAGATACCATGAAAGGAGTATCTTTGCATGAATAATGAAGCACTAGCCTGGTTTCCAAAGAACTTATGTCCAACGTGGCTCTAAAAGGAGCTTTCCTTATGAAACGCAAGGTATCATACTCCCCTATTACTAAAACCTCAAGTTTGATCAGTTCGTTGTTTGTTCCATGGGTAGAACTGGAAGCATCAAATGTGCCAATTATGGATCCATGCAACATAATTTTTTTTTTTCAACCTTTCTGATCACTTAGTAAATTTGAATTTTGGGTCACTTGATAAATAAGATACAACAGTTTTACCTTCCCAGCAGTTCCAGAAGACATAGAGGCAAAAACTCCACGATTCTCAAATGAATGCGCTAGTTCACCTTCGGCATTTTCCAGTACCTCAGTACTATAATATGTGATAAAAAGATCGACAAGAGAATGAGTGGAACCATATATGAATAACTACACATAAGCAAGGGAGGGAGAAAAGTACCTCATATGATGTCCCCAGAGCTCTTGATCCTTTGGACACGTGTTTATAATCTGCAATATGACAAAACATACCAGTGTTATTAGTGGGAGGAGTCCTAGGATGCTTAGCAAAGATTCTACAATATCAAATAAATCCAATAGAGAAATAGAACTTAGTTGCGAAAGTGAGAACACAAACAAATTGAAGCAGGGAAACCATATCATGCGATTCGGAAAATATCCTTCAAGCAAAAGAAAAGCGATTGGCAAGTGTTTGATGTGTTTGATGTGTGTGAATCTGACAAACCCTGTTCACTAATCCTAACTACAATTCATGGTCATCAAATCTCACTAGCAAACTTAACCCAACACCCAATCAACATCCAAACGCCCATGATTCCATTTAAATATATTCTTATAGGTAATAGCTCTTCACATCCTAATAACACATTCCCCCATCCTCATGCACTGGTCGGAACTTCAGAAACCACAACCAATGTCAATTCCACAAAGAGTTTTGAGTTTTTCCTATGTGCAAACTAAAATTATTTTTACAAACTAGCATTTTAATCATTTAACAAATAGAATTATGTGTCATGATATTAAGGGAACTCCATCTCATATTGCCAAATTATTTTCATTTTCCATTTAGTAATTTAAGACCGCATTCTATATGTTCGACATTTGAAATGTACTGCTTGTTCTAACAGAAATACAATGTAAATATCATCTTATGTATCGCTGGAAAACTGGTAATTTTAAGGAAAATATTTAAAGAAAATATTCGACATTTGAAATGTACTGCCCTGAACCCTAAGGAAAATATTAAAAGAAATTAAAGCCAGATAATAAGAAACCATACAAGTATTCTTTGGAACTAATATCGGTCCAACAAAAATTGTTTGGTGTGGAGCACAAGACTGGTTAGCCGTCCCTTCAGTGAGAGATGCCGTAAAAAGTGTCGGCAAAGGCTGAACTGGCTGAAAATGAAATATATTAAATAAACATACAAATAAGAATTTCCAAAGACTTCCAAAACTTCAAAACTAACCAAAACCAAGTACGTAAACAAATAGAGCACGAAAAATGGATGGAGAACCATACCTTCATCGAACCTCTCCACCTTTATGAACTTGCGCAGTCTTAGGTAGGGCTTGTGCTGGTCGGAAAAGGTAAAGGATGAGGTCGCCGGTCAGTGGCCATTCTTTTCGGACCGGTCCCACAACTTGGTGTGACCAAACAATGAGAATCGCCGTCGGTCTTGGTGCTATGCACAAAAGAAGAGAGAGGCATCCAGGAGAGAGAGAGAAGAGAGAGAATGACGCGTGGGTGGGAAGGGGAATGTAGGTATCTAAGGTTTCTTAAAACAAATTTTGAAATTTCCAACACATCCCTTCCGTTTCTTGATCGAGATTCCTTCGTTTTAACTCGAAATTGAACATGCCACCTGTCTACGAACTCGTATCGATGAGTTCTACGCAAAGATGCCACTCAATTCCCCAAATTCCTTCCTAAACAAAAAGTGACTAAAATACCCCTACCTGAAAGCAAAAATATAATTTCACAATTAAACAATTAAATAAAATGCTTAAATTTGATTGGGGTGTTACAGTAATATATATACACTTTTGTGTGAGCAAAAAAAAAAAAAAAAAAAAAAAGGAACCTGAGTGAGTTTTAGATCTTTAAGCGTCGAACACAAATAAAGCGAGCGTGTGCGTGAGAGTGTGCGAGAGAGAGGGCGTGTGTGAGTTAGAGTGAGAGAGTGTGTATGAGAGTTGAAGGACGAAGTCCAAGAAAGGAAGGTTCTACGTTTTTATAGGTTTTCTTGGTTACTAATTTTCTTTTTCTTTTTGAAAGGAGGTTTCTAATTTTCTTTTTGTTTTGTCTTTATGGTTCTTTTTCTATATTTTCAGTTTCTGTTTTAATTTCCTAGCCTTCGTGGCATAATGTGTGTGCATATGATGTGTGTGTTGCCCATTTTTCTTTATTATTATTATTATTAGTTAGTTTGTTTAACACTCAACTCAAAATACTATAACTCTACTATTATAAACCCGTACACAAGCTGTTGAGTTAAAGGGCTTCACCAAAAAAGAATGGGACAAAAATACCCTACAACAAAAATAAAATAAAGTGATGTGGAAATTTTTATTTAAAATTCAGATGGGTATTATTGTAAAAGACAAAAAATAAAGCAAATAAAATAAAACAAAAACCGAAATCTACGCAGTCCGTGTACAGCATAATGGGTTCTTAATTGTATTGTTTTTTTCTTCAATTTCAATATAATCCATGCCTGATTATTTTTCTTTTCCGATTCATTTATGGAGTTCAGTTCAGGCAAATGACGATAGTAAAGAGAGTCTTTTGATATTATAACTGCTTTTCCTTCTAGGCTCATTTCCATTACTTTTCTTTCATTATTGTTCTGAAATTTCATTTGTATTTTTCTTCACATTGCTTTCTTCTGCTGGAATGGTTTTGGACAAAAGCATATCCAGTTTGCTGCAGCAGGCTTTGTTTCATCTCTCTCAATTAACAAATTTCCTTTCTTTCTTCGCAGTTGATATATAACTTGGTATCTCTTCTCTTGCCAGTTTATTGTTTTGTTCTCAAGTTTTACAAAGAAGAAACAGGGTAATAAATTTGCTGGATAATGGGTCTTTAACACATTAATGACTCAACTTATTGAGGCAACATTTATATAATTCTACTTTTCTTGGCAGTTAGAGGACATCTTCGAACCTTCCTGTTGGCACCTTGTGAAACCCAATTTCAATATTACCCCCTACCCATCCCTATCGATTGTTAAAATAAAATAAAAAAATTACATTTTGACATTTTATCTAGCTACTGAGTTCTATACTATCTGCGATATTTTGGCAGTTGAAGAAAAGGCTCCAGCGTGCTGAGCTTTGGCAGCAAAGAGTATTCTGCAAATGGAGGCATGCGAGCCTGGTGCTGGATACAGGTGTGTAAGGGCTGCAGTCTGGGCTCGAGCAGAAGCAAGGAGGCGCTGGGCCTGTATGCGACGTGGACTCGCATGCGACTTGGGCTTGCGCTGGGCAAGCTGGCCACGTGCGCTGGAGTTGGCATGCGCTGGGCCTTCGCATGGGTAGAGGGCCACGAGCTGGAGCAGATGCGCGACACGTGCCAGGCTGGTGAGGCGCGAGCTTGGGCCGCGACAAAGGTTGGAGGCGCGAGTTGGGCCTCGCGTGCTGTGCGCCAAGTGGGCTCGAGCTGGCAGGCGCTGGGCTCCTCTGCGGATTGGGCTGCCGCCTGCTGGACCTCTTTCTTTTTCCCTTTTCTTTTGTTGCTGCTGTTTCCTTTTTTTTTTTTTTTTTTTGTTGAGCCACGAACTATGAATTTTAACTTGCGATTTTCTTCGTTACTTTTGCAGCTGCTCAACGACCATGTCTTATGAAGGGAGAAGCCGATCACCAAGCTCGCAAGTGCCTTTGTACCTGTGGGGTGGTTCCCAAGTGCCCAAAAAGAAGTTCGTGGCAAATTTGCACCGTGTTACCACCGAGGGCCAGTTCAAGACATGGCGTGCACTTTTCGACTTCGCCATTCCCAAGGACGTGCATGTCAAGTTGGCAGAGCCTTCATCCGACAGTGTACCTCGTGTGGATCCGAATAATCCAGGCGCTAAGATTATCACGTTCCGTCCCTTCTATTTCTCGTTGGGCTTCACATTTCCGTTGTCAAAATTTTTTAGGGATGTGTTCTGTTAAGCTCATAATTTCATACATATACATGCCCAAATTTACTTACTTCTTTTGCTTAGTTTCTTATAATTTTGAGTTATTTGCCTCCCTTTGTGTGTTTTATAGGCCAAAAGAGCAAGAGAGCATAATTCATGCAATTCAGGCATGTTAAGGCCTAATTTGGATGAAGGGAAGAAGAGCTTAAAGACAAACTCATTTTGGCTACAGCCCCCTGCCAGTCCAGTTCCGTAGGTCATATTGCAAGCTTTGTTTCAGCAACCTAAATAGCTCGGATGAGGCAACATTCTTCATGAACGTTGTTCCAATGGGTGTATACTATAACATATCCAAAATTCAGCCCCATTGGATAAATATGGAGTCTGTTACCTAGCAAACACTGAACCATGCTCAGGATGGATTTTTGTCAGCGAGCAAAACGAGTTAGCAATTTGTTTCGGCCTTAACTTCCTCCTCCGAGCTTGGATTGGGCCAATACTTGTGTGGTTGGATCATACACATTCCAAACTTCACAAATGGACATCTTAAGGTCTTCATTTGATTCAGCCTAGCCCAATTCGTAAGCCCTTGAAGTTGCTGGTCATGCTGACCTCAGGATGAGCTGGTTGGAAGCTTGGTCATGGTGAGCTAGGCATGAGCTATTGAGCTGGTTGGAAGCTTGGTCATGGTGACATGAAGATGAGCTAGGGCTGCTGGTGGGATTTATTGGTGAAGTGCATCAACCAATTCAGATTTTCTAATTCAAGTGCATCAACCAATTCAGATTTTATAATACAAGTGTTGTATGCATTAGCCATATTGAATTTAGATTTTCACTTCCCCTAGGCCTATAAATAGGGATGTTCTCTAAGCTTGTAAACACACCCCAAGGGGGGGAGCTCTCAAACACTTCTCTAGAGCTCCCTTCCCTTCTCTTCCTCAAATTCTCTTAGTTTCATTTTCTAGTTTTCAATTGTAGTAATGAAATATTTGTGCTGAAATTCTCCTTAAGTTTTTCTTAGTTCCACTTTACTTTTCATTATGTAAATTCTTTTCTTTAGTTTCAAGTTTGATTAGTTTCCAAGTTTCAATTATGGTTTTTGTTCTTATTCATTATGCTTATAAGTTAATATGCTAGTTTGAATGATTGATCACCATTTAGGCTTGCATGTTAGCTATCTTGGTTTGAATTAAGAGTAGACACCATGCTTTAATTCGAATTGAACTATGAATAGGAAGAGTATGTATGGACATTCGACAACAGGGATTAGATACATGCTTGGTTGTTTAAATTGTTCTTCTATGCTTAATGGGTTCCTAATGCTTAATTTTAGGTTAGACAACAAATGATCAAATTAGGGAATTAGGAACACAAGGTTATGACCACACACCATGGCTTAATCATACTTTAGCTAGAATCAATCCATTAATCTAATTGAACTTGGGAACTTATCTGCTTGAGTTAGTTATTTCTTTCTTCCTTGTTTTATTTATTTCCTTTCTTTTTCATTTCTGTTTTGTGTAGGAAAAATGAATTGGATCATTCAATCACCAATCCTCGTGGGATCGACCTCGCACTTACATATGCTATACTACCAAACGGCTCGTGCACTTGCGAGTATCACAAGTTGAGGATGCAACTGAATCCATTTTGGTGCAGCTGTATCTACGCAACAAGTTCTGCGCCATGGAGTGTACTCCGAACGTTTATCGGGCGATCCTCTGCTTTGAGAACTTGAGCTGCTTTTTCCAGCTAGGTCTGACTGTGCGTGAATTCTTCTACTTCTTCGAGGTGAGGCACTTCGAGAAGTATGCTCAAGTTCGCGAGTGCAAGCCAAAGTTGTTTGACAGTTTTAGCCAGGGCGATCATGTGTGGAGCAAGGACGTGCTGGAAGTCAGTGGCAGATGGGAAGGGGAGGTTGGTGATGGTCCGCTCGTTCCTCTCACCTACTGTGATGGTAAGCTGCATCCCTTTGATCTGCTACAGTTTCACTGGGATTCTTTGTTGTGTGTCTAATTGACTTTCGTCTTCTGCTTGCAGGAAATGCCATCCGCAAGAAGCTCGTTCTTGACCCGGACATGACCAAGGTTCAGCAAGCTCTGAACATCCCTGCCCAGTTTCGTGAATGGCGCTGGTTGCTGAGCGAATATCGGAAGGAGGTCGATGGCTTGCCCCCTGTTGAGGATGTTGGAAGATGGAAGCTGCATGGCTCGGACCTAAGTGATCTGCTGGTTGAGCAGGAGGAGTCCTCGACCGAGTTCTCTGAGGAGAAGAAGGCTAGCAGCAGATCTGCCCGCGATGAAGCTGTAGTCTCACGATCAAGAGATAAGTCTCCACCGCGAAAGCAGTCAAGACCTCCTTCTGCCACGAGCAAGTCTTCCTCAAGAGTGGTCTCGTCTGCTGAGAAGGTCCATATGGGAGTTGTTCGTGCCTCGTCTGCCAAGAGCAGAAGCCTCGTCAGCGCGAACAGCAACAAGGTCAATGGTATGTAAGAGGTCCGAGATATTCTGCTCAAGTCTCCACCCGTACTGCCCAAAACTGGTGATCTGCCTCGTACGGAGGCCGTTGAGAAGCAAGGTTTGGGGCGTCTGCGCCAATCCGGAGATCAAACTGAGAAGACTGTGCCTCTGTCTAGCAATCATGACTCATATGCTAGGCCACGAACAGTCAAGCGCGGAGCTGACTCCCTGTTGCAAGTTGCAGCCAAGAGAGCTAAAGAGTCGTCTGCTCGAGCGAAGAGTCCTTCAGTTGCGCGAACTGCCGGTCCAGGAATTGGTGATAGCACTGCTGGGGGTGAGTCCGTGTCTGATCTGCTTAAAGCTGGCTTCTTGTCAAGTCCGTCTGCTTGTGCGAAGCTGGTTGACCATGTGTATCGAGCCGGTGACCTTGGCGCTTTCTCGAGCCTTCCCTTGGATAAGCAAGAAGAAGCCGCCATGTATCATCTTCAAAAGGGGATGGTTTTTAGTGTTGGGGCCATGCGGAACTCACGTCCTGTTGCCCCCTCTTCTGCCCTGCTTGATGAGCTGGTGAAGAAGAATGCTGATCTGGCTGACAAGCTCTCGAACGAGCGGATTCGCCATGATGAGAGGATTTCCGAGATGAAGGAGAGTATGTCTGCGCTCAAGAGTTCTGTTGGCCAAAAGGATGGTGAGCTTGAGTCTCTTATGGCTACCCTGCACGAACGCAAGGAAGCCTACTTTCGCCTCGAACATAAGCATGCTGCTCTGGCCCAAGACCGCGACAAGCTGCTAGCCAAGTTTGACACCCATGTGGATGCCACGGAGGCATCCAAGCATGAGATTGCTGCTAACGCGTACAATTTGGGATACTTGGATTGCCGAAATGGTACTTCTCCATGCTGCCCTCTCGAAGATGATGATGGCGAGCCGCTCTATCTTGACCTGCCCCCTGCTCAAAGTGAGCAGATCCATGATGTGGACATAGAGGCCGTAGAAGAGCAGGTAGCAGATGAAGCTGCAATGGAGGCCGCTGAGCAGATGGCGCCGGTTGAGCAGAGTGATGCGAAGGTAGCTAAGGACGTGACCGGCTGGGGGTCGTCTGCCGAAGTCCTCTAGTATATGTAGTTGATTTTTGCTGTTTTTGAACTTTGTAATTTCTTTTCAATAAGTGGCCTTTGGTTGACCACCTTATTTCTTGTTGAACTTGGCCGGTTGGCCACTTTGCAATGGAATTTTCAGTTGTCTTTCAAACTTCAATTCTCATTGTATCTTGTAAGTGTATGTCCGGAGACATAGCGCTTGAAAGAGACTCCATTGAATTTGTACTCGAGAAGTAGCTTGCCTACAATGGAGGTAAGGCTTGTAGCCTGTGTACGCATGTCAGGGACATAGCCCTTGAAAAATGCTCCATTGAGTTCGTGCTTCGAGGAGCAGCTTGTCTGTAATGGAGGTTCCATTGAGTTCGTGCTTCGAGGAGCAGCTTGTCTGCAATGGAGGTGAGGCTTGTCGCCTGCAAGCGTATGTTGGGGACATAACACTCAGAAAATGCTCCATTGAGTTCGTGCTTCGAGGAGCAGCTTGTCTGCAATGGAGGTTCCATTGAGTTCGTGCTTCGAGGAGCAGCTTGTCTGCAATGGAGGTGGGGCTTGTCGCCTGCGAGCGTATGTCGGGGACATAACACTCAAAAAATGCTCCATTGAGTTCGTGCTTCGAGGAGCAGCTTGTCTGCAATGGAGGTTCCATTGAGTTCGTGCTTCGAGGAGCAGCCTGTCTGCAATGGAGGTGGGGCTTGTCGCCTGCGAGCGTATGTCGGGGACATAACACTCAAAAAATGCTCCATTGAGTTCGTGCTTCGAGGAGCAGCTTGTCTGCAATGGAGGTTCCATTGAGTTCGTGCTTCGAGGAGCAGCCTGTCTGCAATGGAGGTGGGGCTTGTCGCCTGCGAGCATATGTCGGGGACATAATACTCAAGAAATGCTCCATTGAGTTCGTGCTTCGAGGAGCAGCTTGTCTGCAATGGAGGTTCCATTGAGTTCGTGCTTCGAGGAGTAGCTTGTCTGCAATGGAGGTAAGGCTGGTTGCCTGCATGTGTATGTTTGTGGGACATAATGCTCGAAAAAAAAAGACTTCATTGAAAAACTTGCTCTTGTTTTGATGTTGGTGTGACTACATCGCTTTATTGAATAAAAGAAATGGACAACATAGATAACATTGAAAGCAGTTTGTCTTCAATGGAAGTAAGGGAGGCTTGTCGCCTGTTAGGAGCCCAGCTGGTGAGCGAAGGGCTTCATGGATAGTATCTCCGAAGGTGGTGTGCATTCCATTGTCTTGGAATTTCTTTTCCTTCTATAGTGTCGAGGGTGTAACTTCCTCTGCCCCCAGGTCGGCTGATCACGTAGGGGCCTTCCCAGTTGGGCTTCATCTTCTTTGACCCTTGCCTTGGTGCTGTGATGAAACTTTTTCTAAGCACAAGGTCCCCAGGTCGAAACTGTCTGATCTTGGCCTTCTTATTGTAGTAGGATGTCAGTTGCTGCTGGTAGGCTGCCACTCGAACAATGGCCTTTTCCCGTTCTTCTTTGAGTAGATCAAGGTTGACTTTCATCTGCCTGCAGTTTTGGTCAAGACTGCCCACCTCAACGCTCATGGAAGGGATGGTGATGTGTGGGGGGATGATTGCTTCTGTCCCATAGGCTAGAGAAAATGGTGTCTTGCCGGTTGATCTCCTTTTGGTTGTGCGATAAGCCCACAGGACTCCTGGTAGATCGTCAACCCATTTTCCTTCTGCGCCTTCCAGTCTTTTCTTCAGGCAGTCCAGCACGATCTTGTTGGATGCCTCTGCTTGGCCATTGCTTTGCGGGTATCTGGGAGTTGACAGGTGCTGTTTGATGCCATACTTCGCAAAGAATGCGGTGATCTGCCTGCCTACGAACTGCGTACCATTTTCGGTGACTATCGACTGCGGGCATCCGAACTGGCAGATGATGTTTTTCCAGATAAATCTTTCGACATCAACTTCCTTGGTAGAGGATAAAGCCTTGGCCTCGATCCATTTGGTGAAGTAATCTGTGGCGACGATCATCATCTCCTTGTTGGCAGGTGCTGTCGGCATAGGTCCCACCAAGTCGATGGCCCATTGCATGAAAGGCCATGGACTGTTCTGCGGATGGTATTCCTCAGCTGGTAAGCCAGGGATCGGCTTATATCGTTGGCACCGATCACATCTTTGAGCATACTCCGTGGAGTCTTGGCGCATGGTAGGCTAGAAGTAGCCTATGCTGAGAGCCTTCTGGGCAAGCGATCTGCCCCCAGCGTGATTTCCACATTCGCCGTCGTGTATTTTGCAAAGAACCTCGAGCGTCTTCGGGTACTTGATGCAAGTAAGGTGAGGGCCGGAGTATGATCTGCGAACAAGCATGTCACCTTTCATGTAGTACCTCGCAGCCTTCTGTTTGATTTTCCGAGCCTCGGACTTATCCTTGGGTAAGTTTTCGTTAACCAGGTAGTTAATGATGGGGTCTTGCCAGCTAGGATCCTCGTCGATCTGCATCAAGTTTGGCTGTTCTGCCTCTTCTATGCTTGGCTGGTCAAGGTGCTCGACCGGGATAGAGCGTCTGAATTGGGTATCAAGCGCTGATCCTAAGCTCGCCAGTGCGTCTGCATGCGCGTTCTCTGCTCGAGGCACTTGTTGGATGGTGAAGGTAGGAAACGCCTTCAACAGCTCTTGGACTTTGTCAAGGTACAAGATCATCCTTGGGTGCTTCGCCATGTATTCACCTGAGGCTTGATTTGTGATCAGCTGGGAATCTGAGTAGATGGCCAGCTTCTTGATTGACAGCTCCTTTGCCAAGCGCAAGCCAGCGAGCAACGCCTCGTATTCTGCCTCGTTGTTTGAGGCTGGGAAGCCAAGCGTGATAGCTTGTTCCAACAGGGTTCCATCCGGAGTGATGATGACGACACATGCCCCAGCTCCTTTTTGGTTCGACGCTCCATCTACGCGCAACTGCCACATGTCTCTGGGTTGGTCAGGTTCATCGGAGGTCTTGTCTGCTCTCGAACTTTCCTTCTTTTTGCTGACCAGCTTCTCTTCTTCAGCCGATGGCGTGAATTCTGCGACAAAGTCTGCCAAAGCTTGGGCTTTTATTGCAGTCTTCGGCCGGTAGAGGAGGTCGTATTGGCTTATCTCTATAGCCCACTTCATGAGTTGTTGAGACGCGTCAGGGCTGTGCAGGATTGACCTCAAAGGAAAGTCGGTCATGACGATGACCCGATGAGCTTGGTAGTAGGGTCGCAGCTTTCTCGCGGAAACTACAAGGGCCAAAATGAGCTTCTCCAATTTTGGGTAGCGAGTCTCAGCATCGAGAATGGCTTTTGACGTGTAGAATACCGGATGTTGGGCCCCCAGTTCTTCTCGGATGAGAGCTGAGCTGACGGCTGAGTTGGACACCGCCAGGTACACGAACAAGTCTTCACCAGGAACTGGCTTCGAGAGAAGGGGAGGTGAAGTGAGGTAAGTCTTCAAATTCTGGAAAGCTTCTTCGCACTCCTCGTCCCATTTATCTCTTTGCCCCTTCTTTAAAGCCTTGAAGAATGGTCTGCACTTGTCGGTGGATCTCGAGAGGAATCGGTTGAGGGCCGCTGCTCTGCCCGTCAGACTTTGTATTTCCTTTACTGTTGAAGGTGACTTCATCTCGAGAATGGCCTTGATTTGGCGTGGGTGCGCCTCGATACCTCGTTGAGTTACTAGGTATCCCAGGAATCGACCGGACGATACACCGAACGTGCACTTACTTGGATTCAACTTCATGCGATACTAGCGGAGCAGGCTGAACGCCTCAGTGAGGTTCTTGATGTGGTCTGCTCGCTTAGGGGCTTTGACCAGCATGTCATCCACGTAGACTTCCATGGTCTTGCCGATCTGCTCCTTGAAAATTTTATTCACGAGCCTTTGGTAGGTTGCTCCGGCGTTCTTCAGCCCAAAAGGCATGACCTTGTAGCAGTAGGTCCCTCTTTCTATGATGAAAGAGGTCTTCGCCTTGTCATCTTCGTACATTAGGATTTGATTATAGCCGGAGTAGGCGTCCATGAAGCTGAGCAGCTGATTGCCGGAAGTTGAATCCACGAGCTGATCAATTCTCGGCAATGGGAAGTTGTCTTTTGGGCAAGCTTTGTTGAGGTCGGTGTAGTCGACACAAACTCTCCATTTGCCCTTTTCCTGCTTTGCCACCAGTACAACGTTGGCCAGCCATTCTGAGTAGGAGACCTCTTTAATGAAGCCGGCAGCTAAAAGCTTATCGATCTCGGCTTCGATGATCGCAACTCGCTCGGGAGCGAAGTTGCGTCTCTTCTGCACCACGGGTTTGCTGACAGGGTTGACATGGAGTCGGTGGCAGATGATGTTCGGGTCGGTGACAGATGATGTTCGGGTCGATGCCAGGCATATCAGATGGCGACCATGCGAACATGTCTTTGTTCTTTTGGAGGAAGGTGGTCAGCTCCACCTTCTCGTCTAGGCTTAGGCGCGAGCCGATCCGCGCTTTTTTGTCTGGCTGGTCAGGATCGAGGGGTACTAACTCAACGTCTTCCTCAGGCTTCCAACCTTGTTCAAGGGAGCCTTCCGGGCGGATTCCCTCGTCTCGATCCTTCTCGTTTGGATTCTGGCGCGAGCCGATCTGGGGGTACGAGTTCAACGTCATCCTCAGGCTTCCAACCCTTTTCAGGGGAGTCTTTCGGGCCGATTCCCTCGCCTTGATCCTGGCTCCTTAATTGCTATTTTGAGGTAGCAACTCCCTTCCCGTTCGGGCTTGCTTGTCTGCTGGGAGAGTTTCCTGCCACGTCAGTAGCCTGCATTACTGGTGTGAACTGCAGTTGTTTGCTCTTCTTGAGCCCTTGGGCTGTGCATCTCCTTGCCATGGCTTGATCACTGTTGATCTGCCCGATACCGCCTCCAGGGATGGGGTAGCGGATCTTCTGGTGTAAAGCAGATGTGATGGCTTCGATCTTGCTGATCCATGGTCGGCCCAAAATCCCGTTGTAGGGAGAGACCTCGTCGATGACCATGAAGGTTTGCGAGCAGACCACTGGGGGTGAGTGGACGTCTAGGTCAATTGTCCCAACAGTGATTGACGTGGCCCCATTGAAGCCAGTGAGTGATCTAGCAAGTTTGCTAATCTTGGGCTCCAATCCCATCTGTTGGATAACCGATAGTTGCAGGATATTGGCTGCGCTGCCCTCGTCGACGTGAACTCGCTCGATCACAGCTTGTTCAATTTGGATGCAGATTACTAGGGCGTCATTGTGCGGCAGATCAAGCCCGATCAAGTCCTTCTTCTGAAAGCCGATGATGGGTGTATCTGCAATGACTGGTACGCCCGTTGTGACTTGGGAGACATAAGTCGCCTGCGCGATCTTTCTCTTACGCTCCTTGGTGGTCAGCCCGGACTCCTGGGAGTCAGCTAGAATGGTGTTGATCCGTATGACCTTTTGGGGAGGTTCTTTGGCAACTGCATCACGATCCTCGATCTGCTGGATGGCATTCTTTGCAACGAATTCTGTGCAATGGCCGTCTCTGACCAGCTCCTCAAGATGCCTTTTCCAGGTGTTGCAGTTGTTTGTGTAATGACCGTGTTCCCCTTGGAATGCACAGTATTTATTGGTGTCCCTCATAGAGGGATCTCCCCTCATAGGTGGTGGTCTTCTCACCCACGGTTTGTTCTTCACTTGTGCCAGGATCTGGTGGATCGGGATAGTGAACTCAGTGAAGGTTCCTGTTTCCGAGCCTCCCTCTTGGGGCCGCGATCTGCGCTTGTCTCGGGCTTTGTTCTCGAACTTGTTGCCCTTTTGGCTCGCCTGCCTTGTCGGGTGATCAGCTGGCTTGCTGGCTTTCTTCGCCGTAATACGATCGTCGTCCCAAAGTGCGTAGCGCTCTGCCGTCGCGAAGACCTCTGCCAAGGTTTGGCTTGGAGTTATGGCCAGCTCACGGTATAGCTCGTGTTCGGTTGGCAAGCCTTTTTTGAAAGCTGAGGATGCAACTTGGTCATTGCATCCTAGGATGCAACTCGTCTGGTTTCTTGTGCAGGTTGAACAAGTGGTCTGCATGCTTTCTGACCGTCTTGTAGGAGGTGTACTCCTTTGTGAAGATGAGGGCGAGCTCCTTGAAGTTGCCTATCGACCCGGACGGTAGAGTGTGGAACCAGTCTTGAGCTGCTCCTCTCAATGTCATCGCGAACACTTTGCACATCAGGGCGTTGTCTGCCTTGTACAGGATCATGGCACTCTTAAAGTGCCTCAAATGGCTCTCAGGGTCGGAGTCTCCCTTGAACGGAGTGATGGATGGTGTTGTGAACCGCTTTGGCGGTGGAGCTCGTTCCACTTCCTCGGTAAAGGGTGAGCAGTCGACTCGATCAATTTCCTTGTGCAGGGCCTCATCCGTGCTTCCTTTAAGTTGGAGACTTTGGAGTCGGTCATTCACCAACTTCTCAACATCTTCTGCCCGCAAGGCTGGTGGTTCGGGTCGATGTCTTCGGTGTCTCGAGCGCCGCTGGTTAACTTCCTCCTCGGTTCCCAAGGGTCGATCCTCTTGGTTGTTCTGCCCGTGGGGCAGATTAGGAGATTGAGCTTGTGAGGAGTCCTCCACGGCTTGTTGCCGTGTGTTGGTCCTCGAGCGGGCTGGTGAGCATCGATTGTTGCGCTCGTCACGCGATTGTTCATGAACTCGAGCTCTTTGTGAGCCCAGCCTGGATTGGTTACTTCCTTGTGGGCCCAAGCGGGCGTGGACATTGGACTGTGGGCCCAGCCTTTCGCGTACATTGGTCCTTGGACCTAACCTCGAACGGATCGTCGACCGGCTCAGAGTACGACTTGCAGATGTCTGCGTCTCATCAGCACGATCTCGTTCTCTCCCCTGCCCGTTTGCCTGTCCGGCTTGGGACCTCTCGAACTGCTTGTTGACATGCTCGTGCGTCCTCCTCTCCTCGTCACGGGATCCAAGGTTAGGGCCTTGGTTCAAGTTGATTTGTCTGAGTAGCTGGCCAATCAGGTTGTTCTGATCGTCGACTCTTTGTGTAAGTTGATCAACCCGTGAGTTAAGGTCCACCTGACCAGAGGTGTGCATTGGGCCCAATGGCACGTGGGCTAGGGCTCCATTAGACGCGTACACAGGTGCATACGTCAAGTGTGGTGGCAGAGGAGGGAGAGAAAGGATCTGCTCCAAGGCTGGGGAGGCACCAAAGTAGCCGTGGGGCTGTGCAGCAAGTCCGGCAGTTGAGTGGTGTGGCTGCTGCTGTGTTCCGACAGCAGGCGGGCGCGGCAGAGCAGCTCCAGCCGCTGGCGCTTGCAGCTGCAAGGCTGTGCAGGTCACAGGACCACGTGGTGGCTGTTCTGCAATTCCAGCAGCTGTCTGCGGCGGCTGTTCTGCAATTCCGGCAGTTGGAGGTGGCTGCGAAGCGCTTGGAGGCGGACGCAAGGCGTTGGCAGCCACAACACCGTGAGGTTGCAGAGAGGCTTCCACCACGAAACCATGAGACGGGCCCGTCGTGGTGGTGTTACTCTTCGAACGTCTTGTATCGACCATGGTTGATTGGAAAAAGTTGTGGAAAATGAATTTGGAGCACGCTTTGAGTATAATTTCGCACTCTCAATGAAAGCACCAATTTGTGGGAGCAAATTTCCTCCCACGGGAATATTCGCCTAAAGATTCCTTTGTCTTCTTCGGAGTAAAAGGACCACACCCGGGGGGTGTTGGCCAAAGGCCCTCCGATGCCTAAGTTAGGTTGGGTGTTTCAAGGAAAACCGGGTGGCCGGAGCCGTGTGTGGAGGCCGGAGCCTTGTGTGAGGGAGAGAGAAAGAAGATGGTGGCTAGGGTTTGTGGAGAATTATTTCTGCAGAGTTTCAGTAGGAATTTAGACGTACCTTAACCCTTGTGTGTAGCTAGGTATTTATAGGAGCCTCGGAGGCTAGGGTTTCAGAGGAATAATTCCGTAGATGGAAAGGAATTATTCCTCTCCGATTAGGCGAGATTTGATTAATTAGGGATTTGATTTATTTGATTTAAATCAAATCCCTAATTAGGGTAGGAATCAAATCAATCCCCATTTTAATTAGGTAATTGCTAATTTAATTGGGTAACTCCCAATTAAATTGAGTAACTCCCAATTAGGTCAAATAATCCCCAAATGGAAGGATTTATTTGACCTAGGGTGATTTAATTCGGTTCCCACACATATTATATTCACTATCTACTTAAATGTACTTCATTAAATATACACACTAAGAAATTCCAATTGTAGTTTATTACTACAAAATTTAGAGTTAAAATAAGACAAGAAGAGATTTAGAAGGGGTAGTAATAATAGTGAAAAGAGAGAGAAGGAAAACATAAAAATGGCACTTAGAAATTTGATAAAAGATTGGAAATTGTGCTAAGAAAACAAAGGACTCAATAACATTGAGAGGGGGCATAGGACCCCCTAGGCCTTAGCTCCCTCTGCCCCTGCCCTTCGCGTGTTTTGAAACACGTGCAGAGAGACTAGGTTTTTTAATAAATAAAAATCAGAGTGTATGTTGGTCATGTCAAAAATGTAGTATTAATTTTATTAGAAACATTGATTGAAATACCCAAGTCAAGGTCAAGTTCCTTGAGCTTGATTCTATCAACGCGTAATGGACGCAGAGAGACAGAGAGGAAGAATGGTGGAAAGAGGAGGACATATATATATTTTTAAGCAAACAATAACCACGAACCCCAAATATTTAAGTGCGTGGTTGATACGAAAAGGTTTGACTTATGCAAGAGAAGCCTTGTACTTCCGACAAAATTTTTGAAAAAAATGTGTATATCTGTGGCAGAGCCGGCCCTGGCCAAGGGCAACCAGGGCCACAGCTCGGGGCCCAAAATACAATGGGGCACAAAATTTTCTTAGTCCATATATATATATATGAAAAAGGAAAAGAAACAAAAAAGAAACAAAAAAAGAGAAGAAACTAAACAGACACTCAACATTAAGTCATGCGTTGGAAACCAAAACCAATTCTCCTCCTTTCCAATAAAAAGTCAAGTGAATAGAATAATAATTTAAGAATTGATAACTTGTTGGGCAAAATCAAAGTGATTAACCAAAACCAATTCTCCTCCTTTCCAATAAAAAATCAAGTGAATAGAATAATAATTTAAGAATTGATAACTTGTTGGGCAAAATCAAAGTGATTGATTCTGTGGGTTTTTTCCAGCAGTCAAAGTCAAAGTAAAAAAATACTTTTAAAAATGAACTGGTATTTCTTCTATCTCCTTTTTGGTCGAAATGGTATTTTCTTCTATGGGTCTTGAAGAGAGCACAATTGAATGAAGGGTTGTACTACTTGAAATTTTGCAATTTGGATTTTTGAAGAGGTATCAAAACTTTCGTTTTTTTTTTTTCTCATTCTTTTCCTTTTGAGTTAGTATGGTTGAGTACCTTTTGTTTTTGGCTCAGCAATTTTACTCACTCACTATCTTCTTCATATTAATAAATTAACCATCATGTTCTGTCAATATGTTTTGTTAGTTTTCTTAACTTTTTTATATTTTAAGTTGATTTGAATTTTTTTTTTTTAATTTTATATGAGCATTGAATGTTTAGAGGATGAGAATTGAATGTTTAGTTTAGTTTTATGTGATTATATTTGAAGGGAAAACTATGCTCAAAACCCAGATGTTATATTGTTCTCTGTTTATAGAACTTCCGCATTGTGCTTTTGTAAATTATGGAGTTTAAAAACTTCAATCCAAAAAAAAAAAAAAAAACTTCAATCATAGATTGGTCATATGACTTTTACCCATCTCAAATTTACAGCCTTCTCACTGTTTTAATTTTTATCCATTCAAACTAATCTCTAGCAGGTCATATGTGGATTTCTCAAGTGAAATGGGACAACGTAAGAAACACATAATTAATTAATTGCGCCGGGTCTATTCTTCTACTGAGCATTTGTGTGGATTGGCTGTGTCAAATTTTCTTGGATTTTAACGTAGCTTACAAGAAAGGAAGAATAGGCAATGTTTGACTCTTTCATGCTGATAAGGTCAATTGTATTGAGTTTTCTGTACGGAATGGAGAAGACGAGACGTAGTCAGAAAATCATAGTAACAGTCATAATATAAATAGGCTATGCCTTTGTGCTCTTTTACAATGCAAGAAAATATTAAAAGCTTTGAAGAACATCAATTTTTTTCTTTCTTCTTCATGATGGGGTCTTTTATGTTAGAAGTTGTCATATGTTGAATTTGTCTATGTTAATTATGTTGTCTAGTAGTCAATTAATGTGGCTAGTAATAGTCAATTAATGTTTGGCACCTACTATGTTTGGCACCTACAATATTTGGGGGGCTTGACTAGTTTGGTTGCCTAATTAGTTTGGTTGCCTAACTTGGTTGGTTGCCTAACTTGGTTGGTTGCCTAACTTGGGGGGCTTGACTAATGTCTTAGGAACTTGTATATATATGTGTTGATTGTAAGTAATGAACATAAGTGAAAATCAGAAAATATTCAACAACTCTCATTCTCTCTACTCTTTCCACTTTCTTCTCTCAATATTCTCTATGTTTTGACATGGTATCAGAGCAGCGATCTTGCTGACTCTAGTCTTGAATTGTTGTTTCCATCATGGGAGAAGATGATTTTTCCCATGTTGAAAGTAGCACCACCGATCCTACTACTTTCACCGAATTTGCTGCTCAAATGGCTGAGTTGATGAAGATACAAGCATCAACATCGAATACGACCCCGACCCCGACCCCGACTATTACCTACGAAACCTCTCCTGCACAAATTGGCATTAAGTTGGATGGCTCCAACTATGCCTTATGGTCTCAAGTTATTGAGATGTATGTTGCTGGCAAGGATAAGCTGGGATATCTCACTGGTGAACTCCCAGCACCTTCTCAGACGGACTCGACATTCAACCGATGGCGAACAGAAAATGCAATCGTGAAAGGGTGGCTAATCAACTCCATGGAGCCAAGGTTAATTGGCAACTTCATTAGATTCTCGACGGCCAAAGGAGTTTGGGACGCAATAGCCACAACTTACTTTGATGGCTCTGACACCTCCCAGGTGTATGATCTTAAAAGACGAATCTCCCGTATGCGACAAGGGGGAGGTTCGATTGAAGCTTACTACAATGATCTCCAAGGCTTATGGCGAGAAATCGATTTTCGCCGTCCAAATGAGATGAAGTGCGAGTTGGATATCAAAAAATACTATGATATCATCCAAGAAGATCGAGTTTATATTTTCTTGGATGGTTTGGATGATCGACTAGACAAAGCCCGAAGTGATGTGCTCCAAATGAGTCCATTTCCTACAGTAGAGCAAGCTTATGCTCATGTTCGACGAGAAGATATCCGACAAACTGTGATGTTAGGAGCTCCAACACCAACCGGAGTAGGATTGGTAACAAAAGGAACATACCGACCCTCTCGCCCAATTCCAACTGCTCATCTCCAGCTACAGACAGCTGCCAATAAGACTACTCCACCTTCTCGACCCAAGGCTCCCACAGATGGGAGTGGTTGCACTCACTGCGGGAATCCAAAGCACACTCGAGAAACTTGTTTTAAACTACATGGTTATCCAGATTGGTGGGATGGTCTCAAGGCTCGTAAACTTGCTGCTGGAGGAACGGGTCGTGCTGCCCTTGTCACCTCGGATCCTCTGGTAACGTTAATTCCTCATGAAGAGTCTACCTCAACATCAGAAAAGGACTCTTCATCTTTCAGTAACTCAGGTAACTGTGGATATGTATTTCATACATCATATACAAGTGACTCCACAGGTTGGATTATTGATTCAGGAGCCACAGATCATATGACGTTTGATCCAACCGATTTTCTAAGCACAACCACACCACAACGAACAAGTATTGCCAACGCAAATGGTGTTACCTCTCCTGTGATTGGTGCTGGAACCATTGGCCTCTCTCCATCCCTTACTCTTCAAAATACTTTGCTTGTCCCATCGTTGTCTAATAAATTGATATCTGTTGGCCAAGCTACTGAGCAACTAAATTGTTGTGTACTCATGTATCCCGATTTTTGTTTATTTCAGGATATTCTCACCAAGGAGATCATTGGTCGTGGTACTAAGAGAGGGGGGTTGTACTATGTGGATGATTTCAGTATGGGAAGGGCACATAGTGTGAAGCACTCATCGACTTGGAAGGATCGACAACTTTGGTTATGGCACCGGCGTTTGGGGCATCCGTCTTTTGGCTATATGAGACATCTATTTCCAGATTTGTTTTCGAATTCCTGTACCACTGATTTCCAATGTGATACTTGTATCTTAGCCAAGAGTCACAGAGTCTCTTATCCATCAAGTACAAATAAAAGTGTTGCTCCATTTGCTTTGATACATTCTGATGTTTGGGGTCCTTCACCTATCTCTACAACTTCTGGCTTCCGGTGGTTTATCACCTTTGTAGATGATTGTACCCGCATGACTTGGCTCTTCATGATGAAAAATAAAACTGATGTGTTCCCTATATTCCAGTCATTTCACAAGCAAATTGAAACTCAATTCTCTACCAAGATTCAAGTCCTTCGTTCTGACAATGGGGGTGAATATATCAACCATGATTTTCAGACTTACTTCCAAATACATGGCATCATCCATGAGACCACTTGTCCTCAAACTCCCCAACAGAATGGTGTTGCGGAACGAAAAAACCGACACCTCCTTGAAACAGCACGAGCTCTTTTGATTGGCGCTCATGTTCCTCGCCACCATTGGGATGATGCTATAGTCACCGCAGTGTACCTCATCAATCGAATGCCTTCCAAAGTTTTAGACTTCCGGACTCCATTACAAGCACTTGCCCAACATGGGCCCTTGCCCTCCGTTCAGATGCTTCCGCCCCGAGTTTTTGGTTGTGTAGCATTCGTCCACCTCCATAAGAATCAACGTGGCAAACTTGATCCATGTGCTCTCAGATGTGTGTTTGTAGGCTATGCTGCCCATCAGAAGGGATACCGATGCTATCACCCCTCCAGTCGTCGTACATATGTCACTTTGGATGTCACTTTTATGGAATCGGAAATGTTTTTTCATGATCCGATGTCCAACTCTCCGCCTCACAGAGACATACAAAGAGAACCACTGGGCAAGGAGGCCCTGGAAATTCAAGAACTTGAAGATTGGAGCAAAACGGATCCCAAAAGTCCAGAAGAAAATGTAACCTGCCCAAAAGCGACCGGTCGCCAGGAGCCTAGCGACCGGTCGCATAGAAGTTCTGAAGGTGAAATTCGAACCTGTACAAAAACGACCGGTCGCCAGGAGCCCAGCGACCGGTCGCTTCCAAGCGCTGAAACTGAGTTTCGAATCTGTCCAGAAACGACCGGTCGCCAGGAGCCCAGCGACCGGTCGCTTCCAAGCGCTGAAGCTGAAATTCGAATCTGTACAAAAACGACCGGTCGCCAGGAGCCCAGCGACCGGTCGCTCCACAGCAGAGAGCACAATATTTTTTCCTACTTCGCCGACGATAATGATGAAGACCCCCCTCACATCTCAGTACCAGCTGATCAATCTCCTGAGAATACTCCTGAGGTACGTGATTCTACTACATCTACTGTTTTAGTTGATGAAACTGTTAGTTATAAATTACCTGATAGACAGAATCGTGGAAAACCGCCAATTCGGTATTCACCGGATAATGGCAAGGTATCAAAGTATCCAATTGCAAACTATGTTTCTGCGGAAAAATTATCTGCACCCCTCCAAGGCTTTGTACACCAGTTATCCGCAATTCATATTCCAACCAAAGTGAGTGAGGCATTGAAGGATCCAAAATGGGTTCAAGCAATGAGGGAGGAGATGCATGCTCTGGAGAAAAATCACACATGGACACTGGAGAATTTACCTCAAGGAAAACGGACTGTCGGATGCAGATGGGTTTACACTTTGAAATACAATGCTGATGGGTCAATTGAACGATACAAAGCACGACTTGTGGCAAAGGGATACACGCAGACATATGGTATTGACTATGAAGAAACATTTGCCCCAGTTGCAAAACTTAACACCGTTCGTGTGCTATTGTCCATTGCAGCAAATCTCGATTGGCCTCTCCACCAATTTGATGTGAAGAATGCCTTTCTCCATGGAGAACTCACAGAAGAAGTCTACATGGATATCCCACCAGGATACGTTACATCTACTCCTGCTAATGTGGTGTGCAGATTGCGAAAGGCATTATATGGATTGAAACAGTCTCCCCGAGCATGGTTTGGGCGTTTTACCGTGGCAATGAAGACTTATGGTTTTAAGCAGAGTAATTCTGACCATACTCTGTTCTTAAAACACAAGGGAGGAAAGGTAACTGCTCTCATCATTTATGTTGATGATATGATTATTACTGGGAATGATAAGCAGGAAATTTCTCAACTACAAAAATATTTGGCAAAGGAGTTTGAAATGAAAAATCTTGGTGGACTCAAGTACTTCTTGGGCATTGAAGTTGCTCGATCAAAGCAAGGCATATTCCTCTCACAAAGGAAGTATGTTCTAGATTTATTGGCAGAAACTGGAATGTTAGATTGCAAACCTGTGGACACTCCAATTGTTCAGAATCACCGCCTTGGGGAATATCCCAATCAAGTACCCACTAACAAAGAAAGATATCAAAGATTGGTGGGACGACTGATCTACCTATCCCATACCCGACCCGACATCGCGTATGCTGTAAGTGTTGCTAGTCAGTTTATGCATTGTCCAAGTGAAGATCATATGGATGCGGTTCTTCGGATTCTTAAATATTTGAAGTCCGCACCAGGAAAAGGACTTATGTTCTCTAAGAATGGTCATCTGAATATCAGTGGCTATACAGATGCAGATTGGGCAGGGAATGTCACTGATAGACGATCAACATCAGGGTATTTCACATTTGTGGGAGGTAACTTGGTTACTTGGAGGAGCAAGAAACAGAATGTTGTTGCTTTGTCTAGTGCAGAAGCGGAATTCAGAGGAATGACCAAAGGAATTTGCGAACTTCTTTGGTTGAGAAAATTGCTTACAGAGATTGGATATGCACCTACATTAGGAATGCATCTACAGTGTGATAACAAGGCTGCAATATCCATTGCACACAATCCAGTTCAACATGATCGCACCAAACATGTTGAAGTGGATCGACACTTCATTAAAGAGAAAGTTGAAAATAAAGAAATTCAGCTTCCGTTTGTCAAGTCCGAAGACCAGCTGGCAGATATTTTGACAAAAGCAGTTTCTAGCAGAGTATTCCACAACTCACTGATCAAGTTGGGCATCGGTGATATCTATGCACCAACTTGAGGGGGAATGTTAGAAGTTGTCATATGTTGAATTTGTCTATGTTAATTATGTTGTCTAGTAGTCAATTAATGTGGCTAGTAATAGTCAATTAATGTTTGGCACCTACTATGTTTGGCACCTACAATATTTGGGGGGCTTGACTAGTTTGGTTGCCTAATTAGTTTGGTTGCCTAACTTGGTTGGTTGCCTAACTTGGTTGGTTGCCTAACTTGGGGGGCTTGACTAATGTCTTAGGAACTTGTATATATATGTGTTGATTGTAAGTAATGAACATAAGTGAAAATCAGAAAATATTCAACAACTCTCATTCTCTCTACTCTTTCCACTTTCTTCTCTCAATATTCTCTATGTTTTGACATTTTATGCTTCTGGAATTGGTGGGAACTTTGAAGGAATCACAGAAACTTTTCTTCAGAAATGTTAAGCTCATGTCTTGCATCTTCCTGCTCATAATTTCTCTTAGCTCTATCCTCTTTTTGAGTTGTATGTTGTCCATTAAACCACCAATCACTGATTTTGCCCTCAAGGCAAGGCTTCTACCAGCTACGTCTCCCGGCACCCCGGAATTCGCAAACCTTCTGAGTACTTTGAAAGGCGACCTCCGATTATTTGTTGGACTAGAGTGGATTTTTGTTATCGCGTTCTGTTTTTCCTCTTTGTTCTTTGCATCAGCTTCAATCTTAGCATCGGCAGTAACCTATTGCGGGAAAGACATGTCTATCAAGGAACTTCTATCAAGGGCCGTGAAATCATTGAAAAGACCGTTTCTTACTTGGTTTTACATAACCCTTCTTCGTCTGGGCTATTATCTATTTCTCATAGCCTTTCTGGTTTCTTTGGTGCTGATTTTCGATCTTACGTTCACTGAGCCTTCTTTATCATCTATAATCATATTGCTCCCAGCTATAGTTTTCGAAGCTTATCTAGCTGTTGTTTGGAATTTAGCACTCGTTGTTTCGGTACTCGAAGAAAAGTGTGGAATTGAGGCACTTGGGAAGGCTGGACAGCTCATCAAAGGATTGAGGATGCGCGGACTTTTCCTAAATCTTTTGTTTGTAGCACTCTCATATCCTGTGTCCCATGGTGTGCACAAGTTTGGCAAAACAGTCATGTCATCAAATGCTGCCATGATTCCATTGCTCCTCCTGAATTCGATATCCTGCCTGATCATAATGTTTAATCTCATGGCATATACAGTCCTCTATCACGATTGCAAGGTGACTCATGGAGAAGAACTTGAAATGCAAGGAGACACTGAAAATACTAAAGTGGCCATACCATGATGAAGGATGTCTAAATTTCTAGTAGTTTCTGTTTTTTGCGTGTGTTGTAACCATATTTTCTGCAGCTCCAGCTAGTTTTTATGCATAAAGTTAATAAAAAAGAGTTGTATAAAGTCAGTAAAAAAGAGTTGTAACCGTCAAAATAGTGCCTTCACATACAGGTTTTTAAATAAGAATCTGCTGAGGCTTGGATAGAAGCATTAACTACAATCTCCAGATGAACCATGATGTATCAACCACTTATTCTATATGCGATAAACCAAGAACAAGGTAATTAGAAAAAGAGAATCCGTTCCTTTGAAATCTGATGCAATACATTTTTGTCTTCTGAAAACAAGAGCAGCAAAGGCTAAAAACAATATAGCATCCATTTTTTTAACTTCTAAGCTGGCCATGTATGGCCTAAAGCATGGACAGTTAAGTCGAACAAAATGGACAGTTAAGTCGAACAAAATGGATTCACTAATTCTTCATATGAGCATTCTGTCTATTACAGAAGAGGGGAATAAGGTATTTGTAATATTTCTTCTTTCTGTTGAAAATAGATTTTCTTGGCATAGTGAGCAACATATTAATTGGATTTTTATGGCCAACAAACTATCCATATATTGAGAAGGACACTTTGTTGAGTTGACTTTGTACAGCCTCAAGCAAGCACCGCCGCAGGTTTCAACTTCGATTGTGCATGGACAGTTAAGTCGAACAAAAGAGGGGAATAACCAAACCAAATCGGTAATTATGGTTTACAGTTGAACTCGTGTATTGTCACACCGCCATAGAGCAACTAGCTAACATCTCCACTAAGCCAGTTTTAAGAGAAATGCTTTGGCGTAAAAGCGTTTTGATTTGAAAGGCCATTTTTTAAGATCAAAACAAATCAAAGCCTTTGATGACATTCTTCATGTAGTCCCATCACAATTGGAAAATAAAAAAAGACAACTTACAATTTCGCTTTAGAGCAAGACCAATAGAGGCAAAAGTTGGAGTCAAATAATCAAAATCAGCTCCACATTTTAAAAAAGAATACAACCAAAGTGGGATATGGATGAACGATTGGACCCCATTTTCCCAAATGCAGTGAAAATTTCGTCTAGCTTTCGAGAGTGAAAAGCAGAGGACCGGCCCCGGCCCAAGGTGACGTGCTTAAAGCCCAAAGTGTCAAAGACATAATTTATTAAAAATAGTGTAGCCCCGCGGCTATACCTGTTTTTTTTTAAAAATCTTATAGCCACGCGGCTTTCCTACGGAGTATAGCCGATCAGCTATATTGTTTTGGGAAATTGACGGCTTTGCCCGAGGCGCAACTAATTTATTCAATAATATCCTCATTTTGAAATCTAATCACAAATACCCCCTATAAAAACTCTCTATTGACAGCTTATTGCCCATCCTTCACTTAGTTTTCTTTTTCTTTTTCTTCTCAGTCGTTGCTCTTCTTCTTCCTCTTCCTCTTCTTCCTTCTGCCAAACCGCACAAGAATCCACCTCCACCATCGCTTAACTCAATCTCCTCTTAGTTATATCTTCAAACTATGAGCTAATTTGAACCTCAAGATTGAACCCCAAATTTGAAACCGAACCCTAGCCATGGCGTGACTCGCCACCTCAGTTGTCGGCCTCCATAACGAAGCCACAATCATGACTCTCCACCTCCGTCGTCGACTTCCATCACAAAGCCACGACACCATCATCTTCGATCTTCACTATGGTGAGTTCTAATATTGGTTTTGCTTTTCTTTCTTTTTTGGGTTTCTATTATTGATTGAGATTATTGGGTGATTACTTTCACTATTTTGAATGAGACATTAATGGCTTTCAATTGTGGTTTGTTTGCTGTTTCTGTGATTGAATGAAATTTACCAACTATTTCCTATGGTTGTCAAGCTCTTGGACTTGGATACATTGTTTTGTGCTTATGATTTGTCTTTGAAATCATGCATACACTGTTTTGTGATTAAGACTTGGACTTGCAGACCTCCTTGAAAGTGGTGCATTCACTATTTTGTGATTGTGATTTGTCTGTGAAATCACTTAGGTGATACATCAAATTAGGACTTTTGGCTTTTCTGAGCAACCTATAAGAATACATATAAAACTCATAAATGCTCTCTGAAATAACAGTAATGTGGGTTTTAACCGTAAGAAACCAACATCACAATTTGAAACCAGTAGCACCACCAACAAATGCAAGATTCTCATCCTTTACTTCTTTTGAAAGTGATTGGAGAGTTTGTTTGTTTTATGAGAATGCCAATATTTTAACATATGTTTGATAGTGTAAAGTTGACATATGTTGGATCTTTGTTTTCTCTATTTTTTCGTAATTCAATCTTGTATCTGTTTTTGGTGCAGTCTACAATTCTCAAGGTTGGTATCATGCCAAGGTTGTGTTGGTGCCGTGAAAAGGGTTCTTGGAAATCTTGAAGATTTGTTGACAACTCTTGCATTTATCTAGTTCCATTGTCTTGCTCTTCTTCTTCTCTGAGAATGTGCTTCTTTAACTGTTTGAACAATGCCAAATGCACTATTGATGATTTCCTGATTTCCTAATTTGTATTTTTATTCGCCTGCAAGAACACATTCGCTTCACCCATGTTCATAATTACTTTTATATTGCAATTGAGTAGTATGAAATTGTGTTCATGAATGTGAACTTTAATTTTGCAATGATACTGTCTTGTGAAAGCTTGCCATATATGAAGAATTGGGTCATTTAGAAAAGCCAATAATCTATATGAATTTTGGTATTAGTTTCTGTTTTGAAATTGGTTTCAATTGTGATTGAATGTTATGTTTTTGTTTCCATTGTGATTGAATGATTTACTTCTAATATGCATTTTTTTTATTTGTTTTATACAGATGGAAGATTGTCTTGTTTCAAGTGGTGACGTTCTTTTGGGGAGGAAATTGCTACCTTTCAGCTTAAATTCGGGTCTAAGAGGACATGTCCTAGAATTTTGCTGATAGATATAAATTGTGTTAAAATTCATGACCAAGAGGAGATATAAATTTTTTGTTTTTTTGCCACTTTCTTATGTATATCTTAAGATGTAATGAGATAACATTGTTAGTTCATCAATTTATGAAAGTCAAGTTAGAAGGAAATTTGTCAATCTCTAATTTCCATGGTTTTATCGTTTCCCCTCGCAAAGAAGAAGACCACCTGGCTTGAATTTTTTTTTTTGTTAGGGTTAGTTTTAAAGAAACAACGTCGTTTCATCTATTTAAGAGTTTTTTTTAAAAAAAAAAACTAAGGTGACTAAACGCAAGTTTTGGTTTTTATTTTTTAAACAAACAACATGCCTTAGAAGGCCCCCCACTGAAACGATACTTCCTCCTTTTTTTTTTTTTCTAAATAAATACATTAATGAATCTCCATTAATTTTAATTCTCTCCATAAGTTGAAGCGTCTCTCTCCTTCAGTACGCAATTCTCTTTGTACAAGATTTATACAAATAAATAAATATATGTATGTTAGATTTTTTTTTTCTTTTCCAAACAACACAATAACCAACTAAAAATAACACTCAAGTCCACACATAAAGGCCGAAAATCATAGCATTTTATGTTTCGTGATAATGAGTGGGATCAATGCATGAATTGAGTTTTACTTTTGACGTTGAATAAGTATTTTATGTTTTGAGATTGCATTATTATGCTTAAATGACAGTTAGTACTTATATTTTTTATATAGAATATTCTGGCTCAATAAGAAGTAGTAGTATAATTTATATGTATTATTATTTATAAATTTTTTATTAAAATAAATTAATGTTCAAAAGGCTTACGCCTCGCATAGCAGACTAAAAACGCATCGCCTCTACGCCTCGCCTTTTAAAACATTGATTGAAATACCTAAGTCAAGGTCAAGTTCCTTGAGATTGATTCTATCACGCGTAATGGACGTAGAGAGACAGAGAGGAAGAATGGTGGAAAGAGGAGGATATATATATATTTATATTTTTAAGCAAACAATAACCACGAACCACAAATATTTAAGTGCGTGGTTGATACGAAAAGGTTTGACTTATGCAAGAGAAGACTTGTACTTCCGACAAAATTTTTGAAAAAAATGTGTATATCTGTGGAAGACTTTTGAGGGAGAGCAAGTCTCCCCCAGAATATACGACATCGAAGTAGACTGAGAGCAAAAGAAGCTCCTCTCTGTTTCATGTTCAGTTTTTTATTCCTCTGCGTTCCATTGTTTCATGTTAATGCTTGATAGATTGTGCAGCTAAAGTTTGTGAGTGGGCATAGGTTGAAATCAATATTCCAACACTTTTATGCTGCACGATCTGCTGGACGGCTAAAGTTGAAGTTCCGCATCAAATTGGGAGAAAAAAGACGTAAATACATGATAGGAATGCATTGTCTGCAGTATAAGTAAAAAATTACGGATAAAAATAATCTTGTCAGTTGTATATGTTCCTACAAAGTTCCAATGTCACTAGCAATTAGAGTGCACAAGCCCATCTAAACATGCACATTGAAGACAACGTGTAGTAGGGTTTCAATGTGCAAAAGGTTAGGGAGAGAAACCTATTTCTTCTACAAGAACGACTCACCTACCACCGCCCAATACACATATATTGATTTCTCTCGTGTTTGGTATCATGAGTCGAAGTATGTAATTTACATTTATAGAACTTCCGCATTGTGCTTTTGTAAATTATGGAGTTTAAAACCTTTAATCCAAGAAAAAAAAAAAAAAAAAAAAAACTTCAATCATAGATTGGTCATATGACTATACCCCATCTCAAATCTACAGCCTTCTCACTGTTTTAATTTTTATCCCATTCAAACTAATCTCTAGCAGGTCATATGTGGATTTCTCAAGTGAAATGGGACAACGTAAGAAACACATAATTAATTAATTGCGCGGGGTCTATTCTTCTACTGAGCATTTGTGTGGATTGGCTTATAAGGCCAATTGTATTGAGTTTTCTATACGGAATGGAGAAGACGAGACGAAGTCAGAAAATCATAGTAACAGTCATAATATAAATAGGCTATGCCTTTGTGCTCTTTTACAATGCAAGAAAATATTAAAAGCTTTGAAGAACATCAATTTTTTTCTTTCTTCTTCATGATGGGGTCTTTTATGCTTCTGGAATTGGTGGGAACTTTGAAGGAATCGCAGAAACTTTTCTTCAGAAATGTTAAGCTCATGTCTTGCATCTTCCTGCTCATAATTTCTCTTAGCTCTATCCTATTTTTGAGTTTTATGTTGTCCATTAAACCACCAATCACTGATTTTGCCCTCAAGGCAAGGCTTCTACCAGCTATGTCTCCCGGCACCCCGGAATTCGCAATCCTTCTGCGTACTTTGAAAGGCGACCTCCGATTATTTGTTGGACTAGAGTGGATTTTTGTTATCGCATTCTGTTTTTCCTCTTTGTTCTTTGCAACAGCTTCAATCTTAGCATCGGCAGTAACCCATTGCGGGAAAGACATGTCTATCAAGGAACTTCTATCAAGGGCGGTGAAATCATTGAAAAGACCGTTTCTTACTTGGTTTTACATAACCCTTCTTCGTCTGGGCTATTGTCTATTTCTCATAGCCTTTCTGGTTTCTTTGGTGCTGATTTTCGATCTTACGTTCACTGAGCCTTCTTTATCATCTATAATCATATTGCTCCCAGTAGTTTTCGAAGCTTATCTAGCTGTTGTTTGGAATTTAGCACTCATTGTTTCGGTACTCGAAGAGAAGTGTGGAATTGAGGCACTTGGGAAGGCTGGACAGCTCATCAAAGGATTGAGGATGCGCGGACTTTTCCTAAATCTTTTGTTTGTAGCACTCTCATATCCTGTGTCCCATGGTGTGCACAAGTTTGGCAAAACAGTCATGTCATCAAATGCTGCCATGATTCCATTGCTCCTCCTGAATTCGATATCCTGCCTGATCATAATGTTTAAGCTCATGGCATACACAGACCTCTATCACGATTGCAAGGCTACTCATGGAGAAGAACTTGAAATGCAAGGAGGCACTGAAAATACTAAAGTAGCCTTTACCCCACTTATCAGTGCAGATTTACCATGATGAAGGATGTCTGAATTTCTAGTAGTTTCTTTTTTTTGCGTGTGTTGTAACCATATTTTTCTGCAGCTCCAGCTAGTTTTTATGCATAAAGTTAATAGAAAAGAGTTGTATAAAGTCAGTAAAAAAGAGTTGTAACCGTCAAAATAGTGCCTTCACATACAGGTTTTTAAATAAGAATCTGCTGAGGCTTGGATAGAAGCATTAACTACAATCTCCAGATGAACCGTGATGTATCAACCACTTATTCTATATGCGATAAACCAAGAACAAGGTAATTAGAACAAGAGAATCCGTTCCTTTGAAATCTGATGCAATTCATTTTTGTCTTCTGAAAACAAGAGCAGCAAAGGCTAAAAACAATATAGCATCCATTTTTTTAACTTCTAAGCTGGCCATGTATGGCCTAAAGCAAGGCGGAGGGAAATCGCCTAAGTCGTATGGTTATTTAGCCTGTTGTCTACTTAGTGTGGCGAGGCGTGGTAAGGCGTGCAAGGCGAGGCGTGGAAGGCGCAAAGAAGCGCCTCTGTCTGCAAGCCAGAGCGTAAGGAAGAAGACCACCTGGCTTGAATTTTTTTTTTGTTAGGGTTAGTTTTAAAGAAACAACGTCGTTTCATCTATTTAAGTGTTTATTTTTTAAAACTAAGGTGACTAAACGCAAGTTTTGGTTTTTATTTTTTAAACAAACAGCATGCCTTAGAGCACCTCCACCCATATAGGCTAAGGCAAGGCTAAGGCAAGGCAAGGGCTGCCACTATTCACGTGAATAGTGCCAGCCTTGCCTTAGTTGGTTCCACCCTTGGAAGGCTAGGGAAAGGGCAAGAAAAAAAAAAAGATTATGCAACAAAATATAAACAATTTAGAAAGTGAATAAAATTGTTATGTATTTATAGGGAAAATATCTATAATTTTTTGGTATTATAAAAAAAAAATTTGAAATTTTTTAGGATTTTTTTACTCTCGCTGACATCAGCGTAACATCAGAGCTGACGTCAGCGCCTTCAGGCTGCAGCCCAGGCAAGATCTGCCCGTGGGCTTGCCCAGTTTGATGGGACCCACCATTTGCCCGGGCCATTTCTCTCCCGCTGGAGCTCTCTTGGGCTGCCTTGGGGGGCCTTTTGCCCAGTCTTGGCTCAAGGCTTGACATGCTCTTAGAAGGCCCCCACTGAAACGATACTTCCTCCTTTTTTTTCTAAATAAATACATTAATGAATCTATTAGTACATTCCTAATGCGATAATCTCCATTAATTTTAATTCTCTCCATAAGTTGAAGCGTCTCTCTCCTTCAGTACGCAATTCTCTTTGTACAAGATTTATACAAATAAATAAATAAATATATATATATATATGTTAGTTTTATTTTTTTTTTCCAAACAACACAATAACCAACTAAAAATAACACTCAAGTCTACACATAAAGGCCGAAAATCATAGCATTTTATGTTTCGTGATAATGAGTGGGATCGATGCATGAATTGAGTTTTACTTTTGACGTTGAATAAGTATTTTATGTTTTGAGATTGCATTATTATGCTTCAATGACAATTAGTACTTATATTTTTTTATATATAATATTCTGGCTCAATAAGAAGTAGTAGTATAATTTATATGTATTATTATTTATAAATTTTTTATTAAAATAAATTAATGTTCGAAAGGCTTACGCCTCGCATAGCGGACTAAAAATGCATCTCCTTTTAAAACATTGATTGAAATACCCAAGCCAAGGTCAAGTTCCTTGAGATTGATTCTATCAACGCGTAATGGACGCAGAGAGACAGAGATGAAGAATGGTGGAAAGAGGAGGATATATATATATTTTATACAAATTTATAAATAAACCCAATCCTAGACATGTATTTAAAAAAAAAACTCAAACACTATTTAAACATAGAAATACACCCAAAATCAACAATTGTATATTTTTTGGGTGTGTTTATAAATGGGTTTTGAGTGTGTGTAATGATGGATTTTGGGTGTGTTTATAAAGTGTTTTGGGTGTTGGGTTTTTTTATAATTTCAACCCCCATTTTGAGTGTTTTAGTGAAACTCCCTATATTTTAAGCAAACAGTAGAAAATAAAAAAAGACAACTTACAATTTCGCTTTAGAGCAAGACCAAAAGAGGCAAAAGTTGGAGTCAAATAATAAAATCAGCTCCACATTTTAAAAAAGAATACAACCAAAGTGGGATGTGGATGAGCGATTGGAACCCATTTTCCCAAATGCGGTGAAAATTTCGTCTAGCTTTCGAGAGTGCAAAGCAGAGGACCAGCCCTGGCCCAAGGTGACGTGCTTAAAGCCCAAAGTATCAAAGACATAATTTATTAAAAATAGTGTAGCCGGGCGGCTATACCTATTTTTTTTTTAATCTTATAGCCACGTGGCTTTCCTAGGGAGTATAGCCGATTGGCTATATTGTTTTGGGAAATTGACGGCTTTGCCCCCGGCGCAACTAATTTATTCAATAACTCCCTATAAAAACTCCCTATTTACAGCTTATTGCCCATCCTTCACTTAGTTTTCTTTTTCTTTTTCTTCTCAGTTGTTGCTCTTCTTCTTCCTCTTCCTCTTCTTCCTTCTGCCAAACCGCACAAGAATCCACCTCCACCATCGCTTAACTCAATCTCCTCTTAGTTATATCTTCAAACTATGAGCTAATTTGAACCTCAAGATTGAACCCCAAATTTGAAATTGAACCCTAGCCATGGCGTGACTCGCCACCTCAGTCGTCGGCCTCCATAATGAAGCCACAATCATGATTCTCCACCTCCGTCGTCGACTTCCATCACAAAGCCACGACACCTTCATCTTCGATCTTCACTATGATGAGTTCTAATATTGGTTTTGCTTTTTTTTATTTTTGTTTTGGGTTTCTGTTATTGATTGAGATTATTGGGTGATTACTTTCACTATTTTGAATGAGACATTAATGGCTTTCAGTTGTGGTTTGTTTGCTGTTTCTGTGATTGAATGAAATTTACCAACTATTTCCTATGGTTGTCAAGCTCTTGGACTTGGATACATTGTTTTGTACTTATCATTTGTCTCTGAAATCATGCATACACTGTTTTGTGATTGAGACTTGGACTTGCAGACCTCCTTGAAAGTGGTGCATTCACTATTTTGTGATTGTGATTTGTCTGTGAAATCACTTAGGTGATATATCAAATTAGGACTTCTGGCTTTTCTGAGCAACCTATAAGAATACATATAAAACTCATAAATGCTCTCTGAAATAACAGTAATGTGGGTTTTAACCGTAAGAAACCAACATCACAATTTGAAACCAGTAGCACCACCAACAAATGCAAGATTCTCATCCTTTACTTCTTTTGAAAGTGATTGGAGAGTTTGTTTGTTTTATGAGAATGCCAATATTTTAACATACGTTTGATAGTGTAAAGTTGACATATGTTGGATCTTTGTTTTCTCTATTTTTTTCGTAATTCAATCCCGGATCTGTTTTTGGTGCAGTCTACAATTCTCAAGGTTGGTATCATGCCAAGGTTGTGTTGGTGCCGTGAAAAGGGTTCTTGGAAAACTTGAAGATTTGTTGTCAACTCTTCCATTTATCTAGTTCCATTGTCTTGCTCTTCTTCTTCTCTGAGACTGTGCTTCTTTAACTGTTTGAACAATGCCAAATGCACTATTGATGATTTCTTGATTTCCTGATTTGTATTTTTATTTGCCTGCAAGGACACACATTCGCTTCACCCATGTTTATAGTTACTTTTATATTGCAACTGAGTAGTATGAAATTGTGTGCATGAATGTGAACTTTAATTTTGCAATGATACTGTCTTGTGAAAGCTTGCCATAATTTTGCAATTGTGATTGAATGTTATGTTTTTGTTTCCATTGTGATTGAATGATTTACTTCTAATATGCATTTTTTTATCTGTTTTATACAGATGGAAGATTGTCTTGTTTCAAGTGGTGGCGTTCTTTTGGGGAGGAAATTGCTAACTTTTAGCTTAAATTCGGGTCTAAGAGGACATGTCCTAGAATTTTGCTGATAGATATATAAATTGTGTTAAAATTCCCGACCAAGAGGAGATGTAAATTTTTTGTTTTTTTGCCACTTTCTTATGTATATCTTAAGATGTAATGAGATAACATTGTTAGTTCATCAATTTATGAAAGTCAAGTTAGAAGGAAATTTGTCAATCTCTAATTTCCATGGTTTTATCGTTTCCCCTCGCAAAGAAGAAAAAAATACAAATTCAACCGAATCAGTGATTTAATTGGCAAATGCCATGACAGATATGTATTGCACATGTATAGCCCTTTATTGCTTGTGTATTGCTCTCGTATATCTTTTTTTTTTCAAGTATGTTGTAATAAATTTACGGAAATAGCTCTAAATGCTACCCTTTTTTATAATTTTAACTGAAAATACCACCCCTCCCCAAAATATTTGCAAATATCACCTATAAATACCTACTTATTGCCCACTTATCGCTTAGATAACACTTTTGGTCGGTTTTTGGTTTCTCTTTCAACTCTCTCTCTCTCTCTCTCTCTCCATCTAGCTAACTATGCCTCTTCTCACGAAGAAGAAGGTCAAGAACAACCTACAAAACCCACAGCTTTGCCCTCAAAACCCAGTTCTTCCTCTTCCTATCTGTTTTCTTCTCTACCCAAATTCAAACCCCAACTTCGTCTCTCTTCGAATCCCTTCTGCAACCTAAACAAACCCAAACAAAACCATCTTTTTTGAATATGACAGCATGTCTTGGCATTAGGCGGCCATTGTTTGAGCATTTTGGTCCAATTTTGGTGGGTTTTGAAGTCAGGGTTTACATGCCTTCTTCAAGATCAGCTTCTCCAGAAAATGAATTGTTGGGAATATGTAAGTTTTGATGTTAATTTTATTACTGAAATTGGAATTGTGATTGATTTCGTTTGTATTTTGTGTAAAAAGTGAAGTATTGGGATTGATTTTGTTTGTCTGAAACAACAAATGTGTTTGTTCTTTGTCGATTGATTCTTGCAATTGCTATTGGGATTTTCTATGAACTTGTTATGAATATATCATAGTGAGGTAGCATTGTTGATTTGCTTGCAATCGTATTGTGATTTTATTGCGGTTGTATTGTAGTGGTATTGTTTTTTTATTGCTATGGTATTGCTGTTATATTGATTTTTTTTGGTGTTTTATTGATATGTTATTGTAATTTAATAGGAATATATGTTGATATCATTTTTCTTTATCTGCTTGTGATTTGTGTAGGAGTTGAGATTTTTCTTGGCTGAAGTATTATTTACGATCTCTCTCTCTCTCTCTCTGCTCTTCGTATTTTTCTCCACATTTATGTGTTAATTTAATGCCTAGTATTGTTTTGGAACCATAATCATTGTCAATCTCATTGTTTCTTTAAAAGATTGTTGTGAAATTGTTACTCCATTTTCTTCTTTCCTTTGTTTTAAGATATTTTTGTTTGGAGAAAAAGAACTCTATTTTTGTTGTAAAGAGTATGGTGGAGCCAACACAAAGAAAATAAGAAAATGATAGTCAAAAGATGAATGATGATGTTGGGAGAAAATTTTGAAGATGTATTCACGGGAGGCCATTCTAATTGCCTATAAATAGGCTTCCTCTTCAGTTGTAAAATGCACAACCAATTCAGAGAGAAATTAGAGAGAGAGTGCGTGAGAAATCTGAGAGTGTGAGAGCTCTATCTTAGAAGAATTCTATCAGTGGAAGAAAGTTCTGTCAGTGTAAAAACCACAAGAGCTAAATACAATTCTACTCCTAATATTCAGTGGTAATTTTCATACTCATATTATTTTATTTTTATAACATGTTATCAACACGATAGTCTCTTTTTACTTATAAATTTTCTCAACTCAACACTATGTGGTTATTTCTATGTCTCCTCTCACTTTACTACTACGACGACATGCAAACTTTCCTTTTTGTATTCTCACAATTTTTATGTTGTTTCATTCATGTTTGTTTAATTTACTTTTTCGTACTGTAATTTGGAGTGATGCGATTTTTTTATACCTCATCCTGTTATTTTATTGTGGTGTAATTTCATTACCCATCACGTTGTAACACATATTATCATAATAAAAATGATGGTGTGGTTTTAAAACCCATCTTGTTATATCTTGAATAGTGGCGTAGTTATATTGCCCACAATATATAATATATAAGCTTATTTACTGTAGTGCCTCCTGAAACTTCGGTCAAATCTCACTTTACCCCCCAAAGGTAAAATGGCCCACTTTCATCCCTATACCGAGATTTTGTGACTCATTTTACCCCATGTCGTCAACTCCATCAAAAACTCTATTAAATCTGATGACGTGGCAGAGTGTTTTTGTAATTTCATACACGAATCATTAAACTAATTAATTGGGTGACATGGCAAGTTGAGCCCACCTCCACATAGATAAACATATAATTAAATATTCTAATAATTAAAAATAACAAAATTAAAAAATATATATTCTAATAATTAAAAACCGTACCCAAACTCAATCACTCCCCCAGCCGCAACAATCCTCGCCACCCACCAACCTCCTCCATCATAATTTGATCTCTAATCTCTCTGCTAGGAGGAACAAAGCAAAAGCAAAACAAAATTTCAGTGGAGATCAGTTCCCAAGCCACCCAACCCCTATATTTTCCTCTCTCTCCAAGTCTCTTTCTTTGTTTCTTCAAACCCCCCAAACCAGGTCAATATTTTAATTTAAAATCAAATGCCCACTGTGTTTCTCCCATCCCCACACACCACCACCAATGATACCTACTGCATCACCCAGCAACCCCATGGCCGCCAGCGGACTCTTCTAAATTTGTTTCAGCAAACTGGGTCTACGTACGACATTGTCTTCTGTGTGCAAAACGGGGAGAGAGAGAGAGAGCAACGACCCTAACCTAGATTTGAATCTAGGCTCTTTGTGGGCAGAGAGAGAGAGGCTGATAGAGAGATTGCTGGACATAAAAGCAGTAGCCAGAATAGAAGTTTGTAATCAAAGAAACAAAGAAGGGGAAAATAAAAGATGAAAGATTCCTTAGGTGAAGAGAGAGAGAGAATCTGAAGGATGAGATGGGGGAGAATTAGGATGGGGTTGGGAGGATGAGATGGCCTGGGTTTGTTTTTGTATTTTTTTTGGTTACTTTTTCTAATTTTTTTTGTTATTTTATTATTTTATATATTTTGATTTTAATTTTTTTTAATTAATTTAAACAATGAAGAATTTTTAATTAAGTTTTAATTCCATGTGGTATCCATCTCACCCAATCAATTAGTTTAATGATTCATGTGTATGAAATTACAAAAACACTCATGCCACGTCATCAGATTTAACATAATTTTTGATGGAGTTGTTGGCAGGGGGTAAAGTAAGTCACCAAACTTCGGTCAATAGATGAAAGTGGGTCATTTTAACTTTAATTTGGGGGGGGTAAAGTGAGATTTGACCGAAGTTTCAGGGGGCACTACAGTAAATAAGCCTAATATATACTTCATATATATTAGGTGGTGGTTTTATCCCCGCATTTACTGCGCATTTATTGTATGGTGTAGGTTTATTACCCATACAGCAGCATTTATTTAAAAGTGTGGCGCGGGTTTATCGTCCACACAATTGCCTTTATTTTTTAAAAGTATGGAGCAGAATTAGTGCCCATACTAGCACGTTTACTTTATCACACATTTACTTTGATTTAAAGTATGATGCGGAATTAACCCTTATACAGCAAGCAATTTACTTTATTACACATTTACTTTTATTTAAAGTATGATGCGGAATTAACCCCCATACAACAAGCAATTTACTTTATGGATTTACTCTATTGCATGTTTACTTTCATTTAAAGTATGGTGCGGGTTTATCGTCCATACCAAAAAATTTATTTATAGCACTTTATTTTAATCATCAGTTAATATACATGAATAATGAGGGCCTGAAGTTCCTCAAACAATTATAGGGCCTGAAGTTCCTATTAAGAAATGGCTTAATGTCTCAAATCCTGAGCCTGAAGTTTCGGGTAAAATATGCAAGATATTTTTGGGCCTGAAGTTCAAAAATATATTAAGCCTGAAGTCCCGAAATATGTACAGGAAATTATAAAAATGTCCACACTATGAGAATATGTGATTTTGGCCTGAAGTTCAAAATCTAACAGTATTGAGAACCTGAAGTTCCAACAATTAAATGGACAACCCTTAAGATATTATTGCAAACCGTGGTGCCCATTCATATGGCTTGGGTCCAAGGGGCAAGCCATCCACGAGCAGCAAAAATGCATCCTGAATTAAGGGGAAAGCACAGACAAACCATATGCCTAGAAATGTTGAAGGCGCTTGTCACAAATATGGTGCAAAGGGACATTGGGCGCATACATGTTGTACGCCGGAGCATTTGGCGGATCTTTATCAATCTTCACTTAAGAACAGGAAAGTGGAGACAAATTACATTGATCATGTTATACCAGATCCGCCAGCCACAGATGGCCTATCGGAAATATTGCGTCTGTTAGACATGACGCATCTAGATATTTCCAATTTTTGTAATTGAAAGAGGGAATGAAGTTTATGGGTCCGAATTAGACTAAATGCACCATTTGTATTATCTGAAGTACTGTTTTTAATTTTCATTTCAATCCAATAAAAGTGGCAGTGTTTTTCTTTATATTGAATAATTGTTTATTAATCCAACTTATTTAATTTATTTGAAGGCATGGATATAAATTATGGATGCTCCCAAAACAAGAGCTCTAGCAAAGATATTTGTATCGCAGACAGTGTGACTACTCATACGATCCTTCAAGATCAAAAGTATTTCTCAAACTTGATGCTTACAAAAGCAAAGGTAACAACTATATCAGGTCATGCAGATCTGATTGAAGGCTCAGGAGCAACCCAAATTATGTTACCAAATGGAACAATACTATCCATTCAAGATGCCTTGTATTCATCTAACTCCAGAAGGAATCTGTTGAGTTTCAAAGATATACGTTTGAATGGCTACCATGTTGAAACAAAGAATGTGGAAAACATGGAATATCTTTGCATTACTTCCAGTGATACCCAGAAGCGTATACTGGAGAAGCTTTGTGCACTTTCATCAGGGTTGTATTATACAACCATACAGACAATTGAGGCACATAGTGTCATGGACCAGAAATCCATTGACTCAAATACTTTTAAGCTTTGGAATGACCGGTTGGGTCATCCTGGATCCACTATGAGGAGTAGGATCATCACCAACTCTAAAGGACATCCCTTGTTGACAAAACACATTATATTATCAAGTGACTGCTCTTGCCAAGCTTGTTCACAAGGGAAGTTGGTGATCAGACCATCACAACCAAAGGTTGACGTTGAATCCCCATCATTTTTACAGAGAATCCAAGGGGACATTTGTGGGCTTATTCATCCTCCCTGTGGACCATTTCGGAACTTTATGGTCTTGGTGGATGCATCTACCCGATGGTCACATGTTTGCCTGTTGTCCACTCGGAATATGGCATTTGCTACGCTCTTGGTTCAGATAATTAAATTACGAGCCCAATTCCCATATTATCCCATTAAGTTAATTAGACTCGATAATGCTGGTGAATTTACATCTCAGACTTTTGATGACTACTACATGTCGCTAGGCATTGACATTGAACATCCTGTTCCTCATGTTCATACTCAAAATGGCTTGGCAAAAGCTTTAATTAAGCGTCTTCAATTGATAGCTCGCACTTTGCTAATGAAGACAAAGTTGCCAGTTTCAGCTTGGGGATATTCCATTTTACATGCAGCATCACTTGTGCGTTTGAGGCCCGTTGCCAATAATCAATATTCTCCAGTACAACTTGTGTTGGGCAATCAACCAAACGTTTCACATTTAAGAGTTTTGGTTGTGCGGTATATGTGCCTTTTGCACCACCCCAACGTACTAAGATGGGCCCTCAACGCAGATTGGGAATTTAGGTTGGTTTTGATTCACCATCTATCATCACATATCTGGAGCCCCTGACGGGTGATATCTTTACCGCACGGTTTGCGGATTGTCATTTTGATGAGACAATTTTCCCATTATTAGGGGGAGAAAAATATGTTCCTAAAGAACAACAAGGCAAACTCGTTCCTGAAGAACGACGTGAATTATCGTGGGATGTACTCACTTTGTATCATTTCGATCCTTGTACTGCTCAATGCAAAAATGAAGTGAGAAGGATCGTTCACCTCCAAAGTATTGCAAATCAGATGCCAGATGCATTTAATGATGAAACAAAGGTGACAAAATCACATATCCCAGCTGCAAATGCACCTGCAAGGATTGATGTTTATAATGGACAAAGCAATGTGCCAGCAAATTGCTCATATGTTGCACGCCTGAAGCGTGGCAGACCACTTGGCTCAAAGGACTCAGTTCCTCGAAAGAGGAAGTTGATGGCCAAAATGAATCCAAATGAAATAAATAGAGAGCTCACAATTCATAATTCAAATGCCCCCCAAGAGGGACAAGTACTTCCTGAAAAGGAAAATGTCGTTGGTGAGACAAGTGGCCCTGAAGTGGCAGCTGTACCTGAAAGTCAAGAAATCTCCATAAATTATACATCCACCAATGAATTGTGGAATAGAAACGAGATGATCATCGATGATATATTTGCATTCTCAGTGGCTACTGAGATCATAAAAGATGATGATATTGAGCCGTCCTCTATTGATGAATGCACACAGAGGCAAGATTGGCCTAAGTGGAAAGATGCAATCCAGGTACAATTAAATTCTTTGGAAAAAAGGAGGACCTATTGTTCCAACTCCACCCAATGTGAACCCTGTAGGTTACAAGTGGGTATTTACAAGAAAGCACAATGAGAAAAATGAGATCGCGAGGTATAAAGCGCGACTTGTTGCTCAAGGTTTTTCACAAAGGCCTGGAATTGATTATGTGGAAACATACTCTCCAGTAATAGACGCAATTATGTTCCGTTACTTGATAAGCTTGGCGGTTTAGAAAAACATGAAATGAGACTTATGGATGTCATTACCGCATATCTGTATGGAGAGTTGGATACAAACATATACATGACAGTCCCGGAAGGACTTAAGCTGCCTGAAGCAGCCAGGAATAAACCACGGGCCATGTTCTCAATTAAATTGAGAAGATCATTATATGGGCTAAAACAATCTGGGCAAATGTGGTACAATCATCTCAGTAAATATTTACTAAAGGAAGGATACACAAATGATCCTATTTGCCCATGTGTGTTTATTAAGAAATCAGAGTCTGGATTTGCGATAATTGCAGTATATGTCGACAACATGAATCTAATTGGAACTTCTAAAGAGCTCCAAAAGACTACTGATTATCTCAAATGCGAGTTTGAGATGAAAGACCTTGGAAAGACAAAATATTGTCTTGGCTTACAGATTGAGCACAGTGCTAATGGAATTTTGGTGCATCAATCAACTTATACTGAAAAAGTATTAAAGCGGTTTGGCATGGATAAAGCCCATCCACTTAGCACTCCTACGGTCGTTCGGTCGCTTGACACTAAGAAAGATCCATATCGTCCAAAAGAGGATGATGAAATGGTCCTTGGTCTAGAAGTACCATATCTTAGTGCAATAGGTGCTTTATTGTACTTAGCGCAATGTACCATACCATACATAGCATTTTCAGTAAATTTGTTAGCAAGATACAGCTCTGCTCCAACAAGCCGACATTGGACCGGCATCAAACATATTCTGCGATATCTTCGTGGAACAACAGACCTGGGCTTATTCTATTCCAGTGAATCGACCAATGCCCCAAGTATTGTTGGATATGGCAATGCAGGATATCTCTCTTATCCACATCAAGGACGCTTATAAACTGGGTATGTATTCACATGTGGAGGAACTGCAATATCATGGCGCTCAACGAAACAAACGTTGGTAGCCACATCTTCCAATCACTCAGAAATACTTGCCCTCCATGAAGCTAGTTGTGAATGCGTTTGGTTAAGGTCGGTGATTCATCACATCTGAAGCACATATGCCCTACCCTCAGCAACGGACACTCCAACCATCTTGAATGAGGACAATGCAGCTTGTATTGCTCAAACCACAGGAGGATACATCAAGGGTGACAGGACTAAGCACATATCACCAATGTTTTTCTACACACATGAGCTTCAGAAGAGTCAAAAAATTAAAGTCAGACAAATCCGTTCAAGCCATAACCTGGCAAATCTCTTCACCAAATCTTTGCCAAAATGTACATTCCAAAAGCTAGTGTATGGCCTCGGATTACGCCAACTCTGCAAGCAATCAAATTGGAGCATGCCAAATCAGGGGGAGCATTCAAGAGTCCTCTAACATGGGACATATGCGCGTTGTACTCTTTTTCCTTCGACTAGGGTTTTTCCCACTGAGTTTTTCCTAACAAGGTTTTAACGAGGCAACATGAGCGCATTTAACATTACCCTTATGTCCCAAATAAAGTTGTACTCTTTTTCTTTTGCTTGGGTTTTTTCCCATTGGGTTTTTCCAAGCAAGGTTTTAATGAGGTAACCAATCTAGGGACATGTGGTCTCCAAGGGAGAGTGTTGTAAAGAGTATGGTGGAGCCCACACAAAGAAAATAAGAAAATGATAGTCAAAAGATGAATGATGATGTTGGGAGAAAATTTTGAAGATGTATTCATGGGAGGCCATTCTAATTGCCTATAAATAGGCTTCCTCTTCAGTTGTAAAATGCACAACCAATTCAGAGAGAAATTAGAGAGAGAGAGAGAGAGAGAGAGAGAGTGTGAGAAATCTGAGAGTGTGAGAGCTCTATCTTAGAAGAGTTCTATCAAAGGAAGAAAGTTCTGTCAGTGTAAAAACCACAAGAGCTAAATACAATTCTACTCCCAATATTCAGTGGTAATTTCCATACTCAGATTATTTTATTTTTATAACAGTTTTTGTAATCTAAAAGCCTCGGTACTCTTGGTGAGTGTTTTCTGATCTGCAAGATCCACACTTTATGTATGTCAGTTTACTACTTTTGCACTTGAATTTTGGCTGTCTAAAATTTGAAAAGTCTTGTATGCCAGCAGTGTATCTATGTCACATATCTTGGGTAAGGAAACTTGACAGAAAAACCAGAAGATTAGACTTGCAAACCTTAGTTAAAACCTTCAACCTAACAATTCTCTCGGGGAATTTTGGCTCTGATACTAGATATTGGCCCAGCCTCTTAAGAACAAAATTTTTAATCAATTTTAAGCTTACGTGTGGAAGGTAGTGTGGAGACGTAGAGAATAAATAAAACAATTAAAAGGAACTCAAACATACAAAGCCAAAACCAAGGAAAAGAGTATTACGAAATTAGAAACGATATCATTAAATTTTGCAAACTTACATAGATGCATAAAGGCAGTAGTGCTTTAACAGAAGCTTTGCAGAATATTTGTATCTATGTAACTGAGGAGAAAGGCAGTAGTGCTTAAACACTCAAAAATACAAACAGTTTATTTTTGGCTTTTGAGGCGATATTTTTCAATGATGCGCAACTGAGGAGAAGTCCCCAATTTAAAGCCTCAGGGCTGTTAACGTGTCAATCAGAGACAGGAAGTCACAAAGCAGCCTACAGTAGAGCGACATCTTCACTTTAATGATTCTGGCTGATTTTTCTTGCAAACGACCAAAATAAAAAAGCAAACTTTTACAAAAGTAAAGTAAAAGCAAAGGTAAAGCAGAAGCATCATGCATTAACCAGAGGAAAAGTAAAGTTAAAACAAAAGCAAAATGTTTTAACGCAAAATTACAATAAGTACAAATTGTCTTCTTATTAGACAGATGATTACTGAGGCCTACCATAAGGATCTGGATGACAATTGTCTAGCATATCTTCATTTGCAAAGGGATCGACCTCATCTTCAGGCTAAGTAGCAGATGCTGATGCCATGGAATCATCATCGAGATCAAGAATCTCGAGAACTTTATTTTTCAAGTCCTCTTTCGATGAAGTTGAGCCTAGCTAGTTGTTAAGCTCATAATTTCATACATATACATGCCCAAATTTACTTACTTCTTTTGCTTAGTTTCCTAGATTTCTATGTTATTTGCCTCTCTTTGTGTGTTTTGTAGGCAAAAAGAGCAAGAGAGCATAATTCATGCAATTCAAGCATGTTAAGGCCTAATTTGGATGAATCGATGAAGAGCTTAAAGACAAACTCATTTTGGCTACAGCCCCCTGCCAGTCCAGTTTCGTAGGTCATATTGCAAGCTTTGTTTCAGCAACCTACATAGCTCGGATGAGGCAACATTCTTCATGAGAGTTGTTCCAATGGGTGTATACTATAACATATCCAAAATTCAGCCCCATTGGAGAAATATGGAGTCTGTTACCTAGCAAACACAGAACCATGCTCAGGATGGATTTTGTCAGCGAGCAAAAATGAGTTAGCAATTTGTTTTGACCTTAACTTCCTCCTCCGACCTTGTATTGGCCCAAATGATATATGGCTGGAAAGAAGACATTCTGAACTTCAAGTTGGAGTGCTTAAAGTCTTAATTTGCTTAAGGGAAGCCCAAGTTGTAAGCCCTTGAAGTTGCTGGTCATGCTGACCTCAGCATGTGCTGGTTGGATGCTTGGTCATGGTGAGCTAGGTATGAGCTATCATTTCTGGTTGGAAGCTTGGTCATGGTGACATGAAGATGAGCTAGGGCTGCTGGTGGGATCTATTGGTGAAGTGCATCAACCAATTCAAGATTTTCTAATACAAGTGCATCACCCAATTTAGATTTTCTAATACAAGTGCATCAACCATTTCAGATTTTATAAAACAAGTGTTGTATGCATTAGCCATATTGAATTCAGATTTTCACTTCCCCTAGGCCTATAAATAGGGAAGTTCTCTAAGCTTGTAAACACACCCCAAGGGGAGGAGCTCTCAAACACTTCTCTAGAGCTCCCTTCCCTTCTCTCCCTCAAATTCTCTTAGTTTCTCTTTCTAGTTTTCAATTGTTGTAATGAAATCTTTTGTGTTGAAATTTTCCTTAAGTTTTTCTTAGTTCCACTTTACTTTTCATTATGTAAATTCTTTTCTTTAGTCTCAAGTTTGATTAGTTTCCAAGTTTCAATTATGGTTCATGTTCTTATTCATTATGCTTATAAGTTAATATGCTAGTTTGAATGATTGATCACCATTAAGGCTTGCATGTTAGCTATCTTGGTTTGAATTAAGAGTATACACCATGCTTTAATTCGAATTGAACTATGAATAGGAAGAGTATGTATGGACATTCGACAACAAGGATTAGATACATGCTTGGTTGTTTAAATTGTTCTTCTATGCTTAATGGGTTCCTAATGCTTAATTTTAGGTTAGACAACAAATGATCAAATTAGGGAATTAGGAACACAAGGTTATGACCACACACCATGGCTTAATCATACATTAGCTAGAATCAATCCGTTAATCTAATTGAACTTGGGAACTTATCTGCTTGAGTTAGTTATTTTCTTTCTTCCTTGTTTTATTTATTTCCTTTCTTTTTCATTTCTGTTTTTTGTAGGAAAAATGAATTGGATCATTCAATCACCAATCCTCGTGGGATCGACCTCGCACTTACATACGCTATACTACCGAATGGCTCGTGCACTTGCGAGTATCACAAGTTGAGGATGCAGCTTAATCCATTTTGGTGCAGCACTATTTACACAACACTAGTCTATTAACAGTTGTTACCTTTGAGAGACACTCAAACTAGCAGAACAAGTGGCCAAAGGTTGAGCAGCAACAGGGTCAAAAGATGGGATGAGTGTCGAAGTGATCTTGGTGGGGGCCAAGTGATCTTTAGTGAATTTATCCCACCATTTGATCAAGATACTATCGACTAAATTAGGGATATAAGTCTATTCATCATCAACGTTTTCCAAAAATAACATACTCCCTTTTTAGTATCCAGAGTAGTTCATATATTATCATGAACCACATAAATATGTCCTTTCATCAAGATGATTTTTGTTTCATTTACAAAATTTCATTTGAAAAGATTCCTTAATTTCAAGAGGAAGGTATTCCATAGTAGAACCCCAAATAAGAAAAAGGCTCTTGAACCAATTAGGGAGTTCTTTCAGAGCTCGAAGCTTAAACTGGATAAACCAAGATTGAGAATAATTTTGATTTTGAAAACATAAGACATATTCCCACGCTTTTTTTATAGTCTCAGAAATTATATGAATATGGCCTAATTTCAGGCTGGATAAATCTTTTGGCCCATTTAGGGCTAAGACCCCATTCTTCCAAGGAGATGACATTTAGAATTTGCATTTTTGAGAATGCTATCATACTGGTATTTTCACCCCTATGACGATGAACAATATTAACAGACTTGGTTTCAATCAGAAGAGTTCCATAGAAAAGACAAGGCTTATTCAAGGGAGGAAGGTTATCCCTTCAATATTTTTCAGCTTGATGAAAGGACATTATTTATGTGGTTCATGATAATGTATGAACTACCCTAGATACTAAAATTGGAGTATGTTATTTCAGAAGACGTTTATGATAAATGGACTTATATCCTTAATTTAGTCTGTAGTATCTTGATCAGATGGTGGGATAAATTCACTAAAGATCACTTGGCCCCTGCCAAGATGACCTCGACGCTCATCCCATCTTTTGATCCTACTGTTGCTCAACCTTTGGCCACTTCTTCTGCTAGTTTGAGTCTCTTCAAGGTTACAACTATTAATAGACCAGCCAAGCTCAACTTAATCGAAAGAGGACTTGAAAAAGAAAGTTCTCGAGATTCTTGATCACGATGACGATTCCATGGCATCAGCATCTGCCACTCAGCCTGAAGATGAGGTCGATCCCTTTGCAAACAAAGATATGCTAGACAATTGTCATCCAGATCTTCATGGTGGGCCCTAGTAATATTTTGTCTCATAAGAAGACAATTTGTATTTATTGTAATTTTGTTTTAAAGCATTTTACTTTTGCTTTAACTTTACTTTTTCTCTTGTTGATGCAAGATGTTTCTACTTTAACTTTGCTTTCACTTTACTTTTGTAAAAGTTTGCCTTTTTCTTTTGGCCATTTGCGTGAAAGATCAGCCATAATCATTAAAGTGAAGATGCCGCTCTACTGTAAGCTGCTTTGTGACTTCATGTCCCTGATTGACATGTCAATATCCCCGATGCTTTAAATTGGGGACTTCCACTCAGTTACACATCTCAAAAAATATTGCCTCAAAAGCCAAAAACAAACTGTTTGTATTTTTTAGTGTTTTAAGTTTGAGTGTTTATTTCCCAAGTGCCGTTGCACAGCTTCTGTTAAAGCACTACTACCTTTCTGCATCTGTGTAAGTTTGCAAAATTTAATGATGTCGCTTCTAATTTTGTTATCCTATTTTCCTTGGTTTTGGCTTTGTATGTTTGATTTATTCTCTACATCTCCACACTACCTTCCACACGTAAGCTTAAAATTGATTAAAAATGTAACATCCCGACCCAAATTTTAATTATTCGTTTAATTTAAAATTTAAAATTTTGCCCTCGAAGGTAGGGGTATTTTGGTCACTTTTAATTCAGAAGAATTTTGGGGAATTGAATGATACTATTGCGTAGATCGTGTCAGTACGAGTTCATAGACACGTAGTGGGCTCAAATCGGAGTTGAAACGAAGAAGTTACAAACTACATAAGCCTAGTGGAATAATAAAAAATATTTCGAAATGGGATTTTAAAAACCAAAATTTCTTTTTTTCTCTCTCTCTCTCACATGCACAACAGACCCCCCTCTAGTTTTTGCAACCAGCGATTTTTGGACCACCGCCGTCGCCACCACCCACCTCCGGCCACAAGGCCGATACCAAAAGAACCACCTTCACCTCCTCTCAACATCCCACTCCTTAGTCGTCGTCAACCACCGCACTTGTCGTCGAAAAACGCAAAGGTTCGGCCGATATAGGTCTTGACCAGCAGTTTAGAGATTTTCCGATCGCCGGAATTACTCTGGACACCCACATGCTGCCAGTACTTGTGGCTACACATGGCCACTTTGTGGCGGGCCATTGGGTCCTTAAATGATCCTCATGTCGTCCCGAGCACGACGTATGCTTTTGAATTTGGTTATCGTTGACCGTCGATCAGATTACGCAAATTAGGCGTTTCCCGAGATTGGGGAACCTACACAACCTCCACCTTTATCACCACCCCCATCTCCATCACTACCACCTGTCAATGAGCAAGCTGGTGAGAACGAGCTGGACTTGCGTGATAAGTTCATAATTTCATACATTTGCAAGCCTTTTTTGCTTAATTTCTCTTATTTTGAGTCACTTACCTCTGTTTGTATGTTTTGTAGGTTAAGACAGCAAGAGATCACATTTGATGCAATCCATGCTTGTTTTGGGTTGATTGGGATGAAAGGAATATGAGCTTAAAGACAGACCCAATTTGGGCCACCCTCCTTGTCAATCCAGTTAAAAAGGTCATCTTGCAGGCCTCATTTCAGCCCCATTGGATAAATCTGGAGCCCTCAGCACGTCAAAGACCCAACCAAGTTCACAGAAAAGTCATAGTTGGTTGCCATCACATTTAATGTGGCTACATTCCTAGAGTCATGTGCTATACTTAAGAGCAGCCAAACATGGGAGACCAATCAGCTTGGGAACACAGAAAGATAAACAAAAGTCAAGCTTGCCATGAAGAGACCAAGAATAGTTCACCAAAAGCATTTATTGGGCAGCTAAAGCAGTTGGCATTTATTGGACAGCTAAAGCAGTTGGGCAGCAGCTAAGAGAGGTCTGCTTCACCAGCCAAAAGGGAGGACGAATTTGGCACTCTATAAATACAGAGCTGCACACTCATTTAAGGGATAGACATTCATTTCATCCATTACTCTCATACACACATACATTCATTTCATTTATTACTTATACACATTCAGATTCCATCATTCACCACAAAGAGAGAAGAGAGCTAGTTGCAAAGGAGGGAGAGCTTGGAGCTGTCCTGGGAACTACCTTGTTGCCACAAACTATTTGTTCTCTTCTCTTTGTTCTATCTATGTATTTCTTATTTTATGTAGATGAAGCCCTAGTCATGAATATTCAATGTTATGGATGATTTTATAGTTAATTGATTTCTTTGCTTTCATTATCAAGTTGTTAATCTCCAGTTTATTATGTGTTTGATGTATGTTTTCTTGGAGTAGCTAACTAGGATTTTATGCATCTAGCATAGGTTGGGAAGGGGTTAAGATTCACCAATTCTACTCTCCTTTCACAAGCAACACATGGATGGCCTAAGAATTATTCAAGGGGTTAATAACCATAGGTTGACTAGGACAGATACCATGTTCTAGGACTTGTGTGATTATCATACTTTCAATGACCTTAATGACTCTTGTATGATTTATTCTAAGTAGTTACCATGCTTAGTTTGCATATTAGAGATCCTGTGTTGTGTAGATACCATGCACAATAACATGCCTTAGGAGAATCATGCATCCTGACCTAGATACCATAGGCTTTGTATGCAATAATCTATTGTTGATGAAGCTTGAATCAATTTTTATGCATTCATAACTTGGATAGGAAGACTAGTGGTGGATTCCAAGGCTCTAACACCTCTCAATCATTGTTTCACAACTTGTTCAGTGCTGCCAGTGTTTACTTTCCAGCACTTTCTTTTCACTTTCTTGTCTTCATTTCAACAACAAAACCCCCTATTTCGAGTGCGTGTGTGGTGCTAGGATTCTGTCCTAGACCTTGAGTAATTAGCAAGAGCCATTGTTGAATTCAACCTTGCCATTTGTTTGTTTCCTTGTTTTTCTTTTTTGCTGCATTCTAAGTAATTTAACTTGGAACCAAGTTACCATTCTCCGTGGGATCGACCTCATATTTACATAAGTTATACTATAAACGGTTCATGCACTTGCGAGAATTAAAGTTGGATTTAATAACTCATTTTAGTTGTTATGAATAGGCTCAACGTTGCATCATGTACTCGACCAGTTCACTCGGACTGTCACTAGGGCTCTACAAGGGACACATAACACTGAAGGCTCCGATATCAAAAGAATCAAGGAGTTGGGAGCACATGAGTTCTTTGGTAGTGCGGAGAATTGGCTAACTGACATCGAGAGAATGTTTAAGGTCCTACAGTGCCCTGATGGAGATCGAGTTCGGCTGGCAGCCTTCTTCCTGAAGAGGAACGTGTATCACTGGTGGAAGACGGTCCATAGGGGTTATGTCGACCTTACTGCCATTACTTGGGCAGAGTTCCAACATGTTTTCTTTGAGCAATTTTACTCGCAATCGTAGTGAAATGCAAAGAAGTTTGAGTTCTTACACCTAAAACATGGATCGATATCCGTGTTGGAATACGAGCACAAGTTCAACGAATTATCCCGGTTCGCCCTGAAGTTGATACCCAACAAGAAAGAGAAATGTAGACGCTTTGAGGAGGGCTGGTTGTTTAGGCAGTGGTAACTGCCACCACTTATCCTACTAGGAGGGCACTGGCTTAAGTAGTGGACAGTGGCGAAGAAGTTGAGTGCGGGTGCAAGTACGCATCGCAGGGATGCATCTGGGCTTTGTGGACCAAGTCAGGGTCCATCAAAGAGGGGCGGATCCAGCTCCAGTTCAGCAGGCAATGGATGGTTTAGAAGACGTGGGTCCAGTTCTAGTAATGGGAGATCTGGGCCTAAGCCAGCTTGGAGGCAGCATTCTAGGCAGCAGTCGATGGGCCAGTACAGCCAGGGATCCTTCTCGACAGATGGGCACCACCTATCATAATTGTGGATAGGTGGGACATTTTAGGAAGGATTGCCCACAGCTTTGACAGAGTGGTGGTCCCAGCCAGAAGTGCAAGTTGTTTCAATTGCGGTCAAGAGGGGCACTTTAAGAGTGAGTGTCCTGTTCTCTCTCTTGGTGGTGCCGTAAGGCAGGAGACTGGGGCCCATCAAGGGCAAGGTAGTCGAGGCTAGAGCCAAAGTCAGAGTGGCGCATCTTCTTCTGTGGCAGGTTCTTCATCTAGGAGTGGGGTTCAGTCCACCTTCCATGGACGAGGTGGTACAGACCAGAGGGGTCAGTCTAAGCATTGTTCTACTCAAGCCTGTGTATTCTCCATGACCCAGTAGGAGGCGCATGCCACACCTGATGTCATCATTGGTATGATTCCTATTTTTGGGTACTTTGATAGATTTCGAGGCCACACACTCATTCATTGCACGTAATTTCGTACCATATGCAAGTGTTAGACCTACGCCTATCGTCGGAAGCTTTAGTATTTCCTTACCTACATGTGACGTTCTCTTTACGAACATGGTATTCAGAGATTGTTATGTCCAAGTGGGTGATGCAGTGTTGGAAGCCAATTTGATTCCCTTGGATTTGGTCGACCTCGACATTATCCTGGGAATGGATTGGTTGGAGAAGCATCATGCATCTGTGGATTGTTTCCGGAAGGAGGTTATACTTCAAAGTCTGAGACACACCTCTCTTAGTTGCTGCCCAACTACCTCAGCTGCCCAATAAATGCCAACTGCTTTAGCTGTCCAATAAATGCTTTTGGTGGACTACTCTTGGTGTCTTGATGGCAAGCTTGACTTTTGTTCATCTTTCTCAGTTCCCAAGCTGATTTGTCTCCCATGTTTGGCTGCTCTTAAGTGTAGCACATGGCTCCAAGGATGTAACCACATTAAATGTGATGGCAGCCAACTTTGACTTTTCTGTGAACTCGGCTGGGTCTTTGACGTGCTGAGGGCTCCAAAGTTATCCAATGGGGCTGAAATTTGGATATGTTACAGTAGACACTCATTGGAACAACTTCTATCAAGAATGTATCCTCATATGAACTATGTAGGTTGCTGAAATGAGGCCTGCAAGATGACCTACGAAACTGGATTAACAACGAGTATGGCCCAAATTGGGTTTATCTTTAAGCTCATATTCCTCTCATCCCAATCAGCCCAAAACATGCATGGATTGCATCAAATGTGATCTCTTGCTATCTTAACCTGCAAAACACACAAACAGAGGTATGTGATTCAAAATAAGAGAAACTAAACAAAATCACTAAGTAAAGAAGGCTTGCAAATGTATGAAATTATGAACTTATCACACAAGTCCAACTCATTCTCACCAGCTTTCTCACCAAAAGGTGGTAGTAATGGAGATCGGGAAAATGAATTCTCGGCCTACTATGTCGAGGCGGCAGAGTTCTATATGAAAGAAACAAAGAAGTCATTAGTTTCAAGGATGCAAAAGAAGCGTGAAAGTCGAAGAAAAATGAACCTAATGCTCTGATACCAAGTTGACAGGACCTGACCCGAATTCCTCGAAATCGGAGACGAATCCTGTGATATTTTCGACATCGTACTGATGCCAGGCCCACTTACTAAAAGAGACGAGACGTTCAGCCGAAATTTTGACAAAATCTCCCCTGAAAAATGGACATTTCCCAAAATTTTCAACCTGTTAAAACACATTTATACATCTCAACTGGAAGCATGCACAAGTAAATTTCATGCAATTAACATCAATGACCTCCAGCCTTACAAACGAAAAATAAAGTTCAACAGAAGATAAACGATTTAAAAGTTATCCTACATAAGCTAGACTCGGAGT